>NC_046382.1:24834436-24955372 GCF_011125445.2 Fundulus heteroclitus | reverse complement strand
GGTGTCTTCAGGAAGATGCACAGCATTATTCCACATTTTGACATTGTTCTAGACAGTGAAAATGTGTTTGCAGGAGCTGTGAATAGGTTTCTATTCTTATTGCTGTTTACATGTTACAGAGCATAGTGGAATCACATCCTCCTACACCATGTGATATCTTTGGCTCTATCTGGAGCCCTAATTAGCTCTATGAACAAACCCCCAAAACATAAAGCTTCACTCAGTGTTTTCCTTTCCATTAACATTTTTTTTTCCGTGACAGCTTCTCTTTTTTTTTTTTTTTTTTTTTGGCAAATCTGCTTAAATTTATGCTGTATCAACCATCAAATAGCAACTCAAATTTTCAATATTTTACAAAACAAAAACGTGAAAAAATTTAATTGGTAAGCCACAAGAGCTGATGATCCAGATACTCAGATTTTGTAAATGTCATTGCTTACAAGAATGTTGTTAGCAGCAAATTAATGTTAAGGAAACTTAACATTTATTTAGCAATATATAGTCAAAAAGTAAATGATTCTAAGTTCCAATTTACTTCTTCCATGGTTCCTCAAAAACAGCTTTATGGCATGCATGAAAGAATACCAGTGTGTGTTTGTTTTATACAACTAAATGTCACATCCAAAAAATCTGGCTAAAACCAGAATAGTACACACAGCTTAATTACATTTTTTGCTTATTAAAATGGGAGCATATTCAAAATCTTCACTAGATCAGTACCAGAATGGTCTTGCTCCTGGTTTGAGTAGTTGGGCATTTGCTGAATAAAAAGTAATTTGGTCCATTTTATTCAGATCCTAAAAGCATTCCATGTCTTGCCTACCTACCTATTATACATTCCAGAAAGGATCATTCTCAAAGATGTAGGCACCCTGGTCATGTTGAATAACAACTCATCTCAAAATCCAACCCTCTAACAAGCATTATTAAACACATTTAGTATAATAGTATATATAAAATACTAATCTGCTAAAGTTTGGCCTCCAGACATATTTATCTTGTTGGTCGCCATTTCATATTGAAGATAGTCACTAGCAGTTTATTATGAGGATGTTCCACAAATAAACATGCTGTATAAACCAAAAAATGGTTTACCAAAAGTGACGGTCTAACATTAAGATTACCAAAGGGTGGGTTGAAAAGCAAAACCTGAAATCTGGATTCTTTAAACAAGTAGTACTTTAATTAAGGTGAACTACTTTAATTCATTCATCTATCCGTTGAAAATGCTGAAATTAGCTAACAATAGTTAAGTAGCTAATGTTATCTTAAGTGAACAGATAGTTTTCTAGGGCCGTCTGTGAAGACTTCTGAGGCTGGGTCACAACTTTTGATCTGATGTTTGGTTAAAACAGTCCAGCTTCTGTCCCTGCAGGTTTTCTGTTGTTTTTTTTCCACATTTGTTTTTTTTTGTGTGTTGAATGGTAGTCAGTGAAATGTCATCAAACTACAAAATAAATTAGCTAAACCTCAATGGATCTAACTTACTAAATCTGGTGTGAAAATTGGCCTTTTGCCTTTTTTTGCTAAATAAGAAATAAAGATGAACTAATGCCAAGAGTTTGCATGCAAAAAAGTATTAATCCGTCTAACATTATTATTCTTAATCTTGATAAGGTTTCTGTGCTATTTCTTAGCATTTGTTCACACCAGCTGTGGTCTTTTCTTTATTTCTACTGAGATGCACACTGGAATTTCTAATTGGTTTTCCTGTTTATGTGAATTATTTTTTTTTTTATCATCGTTAGTCTTGTACACTGTGACTCTTTTAATGCCTTAACACAACAGCAGGTAAAATGGTTTCAAGGGAACCTTCCCGTTTAAGATTTTGAATAAACATTTAATTTCTAACAGCTGTTTTGAGAAAGAAATATTTGTGAGTTTTGTGTGATTAAAAGGGCTAAACTCAGATGTGTTTGAGCTTTTTGTATTCTCATTTTTACTTATGAACCAGTACAATACATGAATGACAATTAAATATTGTTGACATTTTTGCATAAACCCTCCAAAGTAGATCAAAAATATTTTGCTCAGTGTTACTGAAAGGAGTGCTTAGTTAACACACCTTAAACGGAGAGATCTCAATCCTCATCGTGGCTACATTGTGATGCTGAGAAGAACAATGGATTCATGATGAGATGGAGAGGTTTGATGTCTGTGGGGCTTGAAAGCAACCATGTTTATGTTTGCTGCAGCATGTCACTCATCCACAAACAGATAAAGAAAAGGTCAGAGATAGCCTAATGCAATGTTTGTTCACTGTTTCTCTTTTAGTTTCCTGTTTTTATTAGCTTAAAGATTTGTTCCAGTTTCTGAGATGTGCATGTGTGTGAGGAAGAGAGGGGGAGAGCGCCTTCCTGCATGTGCTTATACACTTCACAACCTCCTACAGGACTGTGTGACCATATTCCAGATGACATGCCGCTCAGGAGCCTGGTCACTAGTGCTGGCGCTTCAAAATGACAAGGTTTATTTGTCTGTGTTTTGATATGCTCAGAGGAAACCGGGGCTGACAGCCGGAGGAGGCAGGAAGAGGGGAGCCACAACAAGTTCCCCCCCACACAACACAAAATGTCATCCTTCCCCTGGCTGCGGCGTGCGCCCAGCCATCCTACTGAAAAGAGCAGACATTTAAAACTTTGTGACATGTGTCACAGGCACTGCCATTGAGCCTGTGCCACTGACGGAGCTGGAATTGACAGGCTCCGAGCCACCGGAGCTGGCTGGGGGACACACCGAGTTTGGTGTGTGTCACTTCCCATCCTTGTCAGGGACGCATCTCGAGCTGCCACACCAACACAAACTACATTACGGGCTGGGTGGGGAGTGCCAGAGCGGGTTGACATATGCTAGACGCGCACCTCTGTGCATGCGAAGGGACGAACGGGACGCTCAGCATCGCAGACAGTACATTAATTAAGGTATGAGCCACAGATCTACCTGTAGGCAGTGACCCCCTTGACCTTCGGCTCCGTCGATGCTGCTGCATCTTGGGAACTTTGTGGATGAACAAATGGCACACTTCATTGCAGCAGATCAGTGACATTCTGATACAGTAGCCCTGCAGGCTTCACTAGTAAGCCTCAGTGTGTGCATGCGTCTGTCTGAATGGGTACACTTAAATAGACGGTCTAACTCTCAACCCTATTATTCACAGTTTATGTTTCTACAAGCCTTAGCAAGTTGCCTGTGCACGGTGTTATTTATTCATTACACATTAGTTTTCTGGTTGTTGCCAAGCTGAAAGTTAACGTTGCACAATCCTCCTCATCCTGTTGCACAATTTAAAGTGGAGCTTAGCTAAAATGGTACTGATTTAAAACCTGCAGGTAGTAGCAGAGGTGCACCAAGTAAAATCTTGTGGTCCATTACTGATCATGATTTCTGTAAAGATTTGACCAGCTGATTTTTAGAAGGAGCGGCAAGAGTCGTGGCTTGAATTAATAGATTATTTGTAGACTGAGCTAAAGATTAGGGTGATGGAAAGGAGGCCTTCCATCCTCAAAGATTTTGAGATTTTCACCAAATATAATTCATCAAAATAGTAGTGGAAACATACAAATAGTTGGTCGTCGATTATAGAAGGGTCTGATTGCTGTATGTATGTATATATATATATATATATATATATATATATATATATATATATATATATATATACAGGACTGTCTCAGAAAATTAGAATATTGTGCTAAAGTTCTTTATTTTCTGTAATGCAATTAAAAAACATGAAATGTCATACATTCTGGATTCATTACAAATCAGCTGAAATATCGCAAGCCTTTTATTGTTTTAATATCGCTGAATATGGCTTACAGCTTAAGAAACCCAAATATCCTATCTCAAAATATTAGAATATCATGAAAAAGTATACTATTAGGCTATTCAACTAATCACTTGAATCGTCTAATTAACTCGAAACACTGCAGGGTTTCCTGAGCCTTGAAAAACACTCAGCTTGGTTCAGTAAACTAAATCACAAGTATGGTAGTGGTTAAGAGACGACATAAGATTCTCACAGTAACTGGTGTACTGACCATGGCATTACTGTCCTTGATTGGCCTGCCAATTCCCCTGACCTGAACCCCATAGAGAATTTGTGGGGTATTGTGAAGAAGAAGCTGAAAGACACCAGACCCAACAATGCAAATGAGCTAAAGGCCGCTATTGAAGCATCCTGGGCATCCATAACACCTCAGCAATGCCACAGGCTGATTGCCTCCATGCCACGCCGCATTGATGCAGTAATCTGTGCAAAAGGATTCCCAACCAAGTACTGAGTGCATTAATGGACATTTTCAAATGTTTGATTTTGTTTTGCTGTTGAGGATTGTTGAGGAAGACTTTTCTTTTTTCAAAAATTAAACTTGAAATTATTTTATCTTCTTGGAGATGTCTATCTCATATCATATCAACAACAAACTTCTTGATTGACTAAAATACCTTTTACGTTAATCTGCCAGGGTAGTGAATAGTTGCGTCCTTACCTAGAATCTGACTCCTCAAAAGGGTAAAACAGAACAACTCTGTTGTAACACACTTTTACATCTTGTTTTTACCATCCCAATAAAACTGAAAATAGTTAACTGATTCTCCGTCAGTAAATTCTACACCAAAGAGGGTTGTGGTCAGCACAACCTGGTAATGCTTGTTTATGGTGTGTTCATTATTGGGAAATAAGTTTGGAGTTCTGTTTTCTTACCAGTCGATCTCCAATGAGGGCCAATTAGGCGCAAAATGATACATTTCTGGTCAGCCGCTGATTTGCTGATGAACCTCTGCATAATGGTGCAGCAGAGTTAAGAACGTTCATCTTTAGTGTTTAACTGTGAAAAAGTCCACACCACACAGTGCCATGCTAACTTTATTGCCACAGCTAGATATTTAGATTTGACGTTAATTAAAATATGCTAGTATTGACGTTACCTTTGTATATAAGTCACATCCTATAAAGCAGTGGGACCTGCAGTCGGAGACAAAAAAAAAAAAAAAAAAAACATCAGCAGCGATCAGCCAACAGTCTGATGATTGATTGACATTACTCAAGTTTAAGAAGATGGGAGGCAAAAAAAGAAGAAAAAATGACGTCTTTATGAATGACAACTGTCCAACGTACAGAAGAGCATTCCTCCTTGCCAGAGAAACATCTTCCTCCCTTTCTCCTTCCCTTCCTCATCTCTTTCTATCTGTCTCTCTCTCCCTCTCTTGCTGACATGCATCCCTGTCTCTCCTGCACCTGACTGCATTTGGCAGCACGCTGCTGTCTCGTTTGATCCAGAGAGGCTGGTGGGGGAGAAGTGGCCCTTATTTCCGGGCCTGGCCGGTCCTCGATGAGTAACATTTGTCATTCAAGGTTGTGCTGTTGTAATTAGCTTGTCAGTGGACACCGGGCTGAGCTGGCTCTTTCTGCTAAGAAATATGGACAGTCTGACACGGTACCTGACAGCCAGTCGATAATGTGGCAATTAATGTCATAAATAATTCCACTGCCAATTATATCAAAATGGACCCTGTTCTTTCACAGGGCCTGCAAGTCCCTTATCATTTCCTCTGATAAGGGGGGACACCCATCTTCCTCCGCCCTATAATTATTGAGCTTTTTATATGGAAATATAATCTCACTTCCCTAAGTGTTTATGGAACAGGGGTGCAAAAGTAGATGGGGGAAGACTTGAGCAATAACCATTATATGCTAAAACAGCACCTCACAACAGTATTTATAGCTATTGAACTTTGTCAATTTTCACATGTTAAGACCACAAAGTTTAACATATATTATGGGGCTTTTATGTGTGTACATAGTAAAGCATAACTGTGAAGTGGAAGGAGAAGTTCAGTTTTTCCTCAATTTTTTTTACAGGTAAAAATCTAAAAAGTGTGGCGTGTCTGTTCACCCCACTTTAAAATCAAATACAACCAACTGCTGTCAAGACTCGGCATTAGAGTGCAACTGTGCTTTGTGTAATTTAATCCCAACATAAATGCTGTCGTTCTGTGAATGGCTGAAAGGTTTGAGAACATTTGTGAACAGTATCAAAAAAATAGAGGAACAAAGCGTGCAGGTCACGGAGAACGTTGTAGGGAATTTCAAAGCAGAGTTAGGTTATAAAACAATACCCCATGTTTTTCAAGCTCGCATGTTCAATCCATCATCCGAAAATAGTGAGTATGGCGCTACTGCAAACCTACAAAGATATGGCTGTCCACCTAAACTCTCCCCCCTGGGCAAAGAAGCAGCCAACAGAGCCACAGGAACTCTGGAGGAGCTGCAAAGATCTACAGATGTGGTGGGAGAGTCTCAACTGGACAACTAATAGTCATGCACTCGCCCAATCTGGCCTTTATAGAAGTGAAATGGTACTTGTATAGCGCTTTATCAAGTCCAACAACCCACATCACTTTACACCACAGTCATTCACCCCCTGACAGGGAAAACTCCCAAACTCTTACACCACAGTCATGTCAGAATAGTTGATTTTTTTTTTCTTTTCTGGAAAACATAAGTCTCATTTGTAGTTTGTTGCAACCCATATAGGAGTCACAGCAAAAATGTAGGTGGAGTCTGGACAGATGAGATCAAAATTGAATTTTTTTCCAACATGCAAAGTGTTATCTGTGGTGGAAAAGTAATGTCCTGAATACACCGTCCCCAACTGAGGACATGGCTGTGGCAGTTTGTTGCTGCGGTGGGGTGGTTTTTCTACAGTGATGCAGAAATTGGTTGGAGATGATGCGAAGTTTGATGGAGCTAAACGCAGGGGAATCCTGTATGCAAACATACAGCCAGAGTTGCACTGGCATAGAATTGCAGCAAGGTTATTTGATTGGCGCGGTCAACGCCTGGACCTAAATCCAGCTGAGAATTTATCATTTAAAAAAAACATTTGATTTGCTCCCAATGTAAATGAACCTGAGCTATTCTGGAAGGAAATATTAGCACAGAAAATAGTCTCTAAATATTTAAATGTGATGGACATATCCCAGAAGAGCTGGAGCAGTAACTGCAGCAAAAGCTGACAGCAAAATATTGACACACTGTGGGGCTGAACACAAATGAATTACACAGTTTTTAATTGTAAAAAAAAAAAAAGTATAATTTATCTTCCACTTGACACTACTGTTTGTTGATTTATCACATATCCCAATCCAAATAAATGCCAAATGTGGTTGTTACGTGACAAATTCAGAGAAAGTCCAAGTACACTGTAAGGCCCTTAGCATCATGTGGCTCAGCGGGACAGCCAAACTGTCACTGGGATCATCAAAAGTGAGGAAGAAAAACTTTGTTTGAAAACGTACACAATTATATGAGAGTTATCGATTTGAGCTGTTACTCTAAAGGTTGCATAAAGCTTAACAAACAGTGAGAATATTGATCCTTATGCCCCTTTGCTTGGTGGGAAAAATTATATCCATTCCCCGTCTTCAAGATACGGGTCAATCAATTACAGCAAGTGAGAATAAATGATGAGCCCAAATCCGCACGGGTTCACTGCGTGGTAAATGTGTGGTACATTGGTAGGGTGTAAAATTGGAAAAGAGGGGAATTTGCCCTGAAATGCGTTGTTATCCAGCTCCTCGGCCTGCTTCCATGAGCTCATTTGTCTCCTCAAGTGACTCACTCACTGTGAACAGCCCCCATCAGCACGGCACTAAACTCTCCCTGTGAAATGTATGAGCAAATAAAGTGAGCTCAGCACATGTAAAGCCCTCCTAATGCATTGTAAAGCAGCTTTAAACACATCAGATGTATCTTCGGCGACAGGAAGGTCGCTCGGATAGTAATGGATGGTCTGCGCCGAGGAGTCTCAAGGTCGTGTCAAATTCGCCTACATAATGCATGATTTCCTGTTACTCTCACTGGCACCAATCACGCGTTACGGGGGCCTTGAGATGAAAATTTTACAGAGTAAATCAGCCTCCTCAATGGCGTTTCTATTACCCCTCCATGTGCAGTGACAGAGTAAATGAATAATTCTAAATAATAGCACATAGTAACAAATCATATTTATTAGTGGGAGAGAGAAAAGCTGCAGTGGCTATAAAACTGTTTTTTTTTTATTATTATTCTTTTATTCCGCCTGTATGGTTTTAACATCTTTTTTTGTTGCTGTTAGTTGTGTTCAGATGTGTAAACGTGTTCTTTGTACTTTATGGAGATGAGGGTGTCACTCCTCCACTTGTCACCGTCCTCTTGTTAGATTGTGTGTGTAATTATTGTGTCATTCACTGCACGAGAGCTGCCTTCTTTGAATCAAGCAGTTAAATGACCCTGTTAGCATAATTAATTTAACCATCCTGGGGGGGGGGGGCTGCTGCAAAGTTGCCGACTCATGAATATTAATTATTGTCAGTTTCAGCTCTAAATATTGTAATAAAACATGTTTTTGTTTTCAGTTTCTTCTTGAAGTGATATGCTGTTTGTTACAATTTCTTTTTTATGAAAAGAACACTCTTGATTTTACCTCCCTTGTCCGATTTTGTTTCTGCTTTAACAGGTATATGTAGAAAAGGGCAAGATGCATATTTAAACATTTTTCTATTTTTATTTTAACACAAATTTTGCCGAGAAACATTCATTAAATATACAGTTATATCACAGGGGGCATTTAAAATATATATTTCCGTGTAAGGTCCTACAGCTAAACTTCAAAGTGTTATAGATTGATTTTGATCAAACAAAATGGACTTTTTTGGAAATGTCGGCGTGTGATTGGTTCTTCGAGAACATCCAGAGGCCGTAGACCAAGCAGTACTGGAAACACTTTACATACAATGGTAATCTTGCATGGCTTTCATTAAGGAATAACGGAATACAGTGCCACAGGGTATGTATCTAGATAAACTTGGACATTATTGAAAAGGTAATTTATTTCAGGAAATCTAATCAAGAATTGAAACTCATATGGATTCCTTACACACACAGTCATGCATTTCAAGTGTATATTTTAGTTAATTTAATGATTATGGATCACAGCTAAAGAAAGGCAAATTCAAATTACTCAGAAATGTATATAAGTATGAGTTAGAACCAATAACAAAAGGGTGTATTGTGTTAAAGCCTGAGACAGTTGTGTGAAAGAGAAATGATTTGGCAAAAGGAAGGCAAGCAATAAAGGGTATTTGCTCAATAAGCTACCTTTGGTTTAATTGTTTTAACTTAATTCAAATAAATTTTAGAATATAATTTATCTAGACGAATATGTATATTGCACTCTTTTGTCTAGGTGTCTGCTGCAGAATACATGACTTTTGTTTATTTTTATATGTAAGGATCAGCAGTATTGAAACAATCCATGTTGCAGCACAAAGCTGTGACCTGAAGGAAGAGTGTGTTCTACGGCGTTACCTGAGGCGCTCTCCTAGGGGTCCTCTGGAGGGCAGCCTTCTAAAACCCCCCAACTTGGCCTCGGCAGGCGACACCGACATATGGAGGAAGTCAGGTGTTGACATACAGCTGTGAGTAATGGTGGGGAAAAGGTGCTGGAGATCAGTCTTAAGACACGGAAATCCAGTCAGCCTACCCGGGGGATGGCTAAGAGCAAATGAAATCCTTGAATCATGAATACTCTGGAGGTAAAGGGACTACAATATTTACGGCAGCCAATCTTTGGTTTTATAGGAATAAGGCTTAGAGGTTTGAAGTTTGTGTTATTTAGCAGTCAAGGACACTTACTGGGTATGGAAGAATTGCAAAACTTGGCCAACATTTTGACACAAAAACTAATTTTATGTATTTTATTATCAAATGAGGATCAAATCCTAGGTTCTTGTTGAGGTACCATCTCCATGAATCATGGCAGTTTTTGCAGCTTTTTAGCACACGCTAGCTGCTTTTCCAAATATACCGTACAATTAAAGATAACCATCAAGTTTAGTGAATAGGAGCGATTTGCTACAAACACAGCAGGCAAAGAAATCAAGTGATACCGAAAAAAGGTTGACTTTGTAAATTCTTACAAGACTTTTATGAAAATATTTCCTCTGTTGAGCAATTTTAGATCTGACTTTACATGCACTTTCAGAATTAGTATGACCAAACTAGGGTTAGCCCACTTTTAGCATTCAGAGAAGACATAATGTGTCAATATCAGAAGTTGCCTAAAAAAGTGAACAAAGTTCAAAAATCTTGGAATAGCTTGGATGAACATATATGGTAATACCTTGGGAACATTGCACATCCTGTTCCAAATTCCAGATGTGGGGTAGTGGTGGCCTATTGGTTAGGGGACTGGGCATTTGTCTTTGAGGGTTCTGGGTTCAAGTCCCACAGGCTGCCACTCAGAGCTACCGAGCAAGACCCTCAGCCCCAGGATAGGTGTCGCACAGTGGCAGCCCACTGCTGCCCAAAGGGATGGGTTAAATGCAGAGGACGAGTTTCAAAGATGATTTTAACAAAACAATATTATAAACTACACTCTTGGAGAAGAAGAAAATATATTTTTTTAAATAAAAAAAAAACATCTAAATGGTTGTTTTGTCTTAGATTTTCTGGGTTTCATTCCCATTTTGAAACATTTGAGATTTTAGTAGAGCAGTCTATTTCTAATTTTCTTTAAAACTGAAAGTTATCTACTAGTTAACCCCCCCCCCCCCCCATCACTGTTCTGAAGGTGTCTGGGCCAAACTATTTTATTTACATTTAACATAAGCTCCACCTGCTTCTTTTCACAGAATGAAATTCTCCATGGCGTTTTATTTGAAACACACCACTTAGAATCAGTATTTCAGTTACACAGATTAAACAGCATGTCTGTCATCAATGTTGGTCTTATCAGTTTTTTCTTCTACACCTACTTATAAAGTTTTTGCAGGGCTGCCAAGCAACTAGGCTCAGACATAAATATAAAGCCTCTAAACAGTAAACCCTGAAGGCATATGGTGGAGGATTGTTTAGCAGTTGGACCAAACCCAACGCGAGACCAATTACCAGCATATTTTACCACCAATTTAACCTAATGCTTGAGATACTGACTTAGTAAAACTTTACTTTTGCGTGTATTCAGTTGGCGATTCAGGCAGCTCAGGTTAGGGTTATTGTTCTGTTGTTTTGGTCAAACTGCAGCTGTGAGGTAATCTATCTGACAGACCAAGACCTGGACCCACCAGGAAGTTGAGAATGACTTTATTCAAAGTGTAATCTACAAACACTCTTAATCTTTTACCATTGCATATATGCTTGTGGAAATGTAATGCAAGTAACAGAAAATATCGATCTTCTCACAAGAGTTATCAGAAATGTCCCTGAGCTAAAGCTTTATTGGTTTTTATGCTTCTCATCTGCACGTGTGTGTACAGTTCAGTTGTTAACCTTCCCAGATCTGTAACGATTTATGTTGTTTCTCTGTTAGACGAGCTGAAAGGCCTAACCTTCTGTCTTTCCGAACATATAGATCAGCCTGTGAAAAGAGAAGGAATGAGACTGAGCGCAAAAGCTAAAGTAAAATTAATTGACTTTGTTTCAACAACATTTGTTTTAAAACAGGATAAAAAGTTTCAGACTATACTTCTATTTATTGGTAGATAACTACTACTGATAGCTGGCTTAAACTAGGCTGTTTGGGCCAGTTTGTTTAATAAATATATATGTTTAATCTACCAAACTTTAAGCCTCAACTGAGTGGTTTAAGACTATCAACTTTACTAATATTAAACCTTTATTTAAACTGATAGTTTCAGTGAGACACAATTTCTCATTTACAAGAGAGACCCATTAGATCATAAATCATTACTTTTGCTAACAACCATATCCACATACCTTTGCTTACACATGTATACCCATTTTACTAAGTTACAACCACAAACTTTAATGTATTTTTTTTAGGGATTTTATGTGATAGTTTATCCAAAATATTCTGAAATTCCTAATGAATGAAAATCTGAAAAGTGTGGCACAAATTTGTTTCCAACATCTTGTTACACATAAATAGAATCCAGTGCAGACGGTTGCCTTCAGAAGTCCCGTAATCAGGAAATGGGCTCCATCTGTGTGTAATTTAATCTCAGTACAAATCTAGTTGTAAACCTCAGAGGTTTATTACAAAACATTAGTGAAGACCAAGGAACACAGCAGACAGCTCAGGGATAAGATTGTGGGTCAGTTTAATGCAGGGTTAGGCTAAACAGCAAAATCCCAAGCTTTCAACGTCAACAGATCCTTGTTCAACCCACCATCCAAAAAATGGTAAAATTAGGACACAACTATTAACCTATCAAAACAGGGGCGTCCACCTTAACAAGGTTAGGAGAGCATAAATTACAGAAGCAGCTAAGAGGTCCATGGTAACTTTGGAGGAGATGCAGAGATCCCCGGCTCAGGTGGGAGAATTTATCGACATGATCACTGTTAGTTGTCTGACTTTTATGGATGAGTAGAGAGAAGAACACCATTGTTAAGGCAAAGCACTAAGGAGTTTGCAGTTTTTCACAAATCATGGAGGAGACACAAAAAACATGTGGCAAAGATACTGGTCAGATGAGACTAAAACTTAACTTTTCAGCCTAAATGCAAGACGCAATGCGTGGTTGAAAACTAACACTGCACATACCTTGAACATGGTGGTGGCAGTATAGTGCTGTGGAAAGGCTTTTCTTAAGCATGGCAGGAAACCTAGTAAGCATTGCCTGGAAGGTGGATGCAGTTAAATACAATGAAATCCTAAAAGAAAACCTCTTAGAGGAACAAAAAAAAGGACACTAGAGTTTGACAAAATGTCAAAAAAAAAAGTTAAAGCAGCGTGAACACTTTAGCAAGTCACTGTATTTGATTCAGCAAATATCTATTTGTCAGACAGAAAAAAATCCTCCCATCAGCGACAGGCTTTAGACACAAAGAACTTCTCCAGAAGACATTCAACACAAATTACAAATGGCAGTGTCGGGCAAGAAAAAAAGGAAAAAGCCAACCCTTGTGCCTTTGTTGTTCTGCTTTAATTCTGTTAATCGCCCCGAGGTAAAGATTAGCTGCTCTTGCCAATTTAATTCAGCCTCAAATGATGCTGCAACAAGGTCACTTCTTCTTTTCTTCATCTCTCATTCTTTTTACTCTTCCCCTTCCTGCCCCCCCCACCACCCACCCCCCTTCCTCCATCCCACCTAACTCTCTCCTCCATTTCTCTTTCTTGGCGAACAGGATTGAGTTGTCATGTAGTTCTAATAGGCAGCACGGGGAATCATTAGTCCACCTCAGCTCCCTGACTGATGGGTATTTCACTCCAATCATCGGAGTACCGTGCGTGTGTTTGTGTAGGTGTGTGCAGATGGAGGAAGAATGGGAGTGCCTGGACTCCCCCTCCAGCACGCGCACACACATTTTCTGCCATGGACACCCCCGCCCACCACCCCTCGTCCCGCATTGTGCGCCTGCTGCTATTGACGGTGCGTCAGAGCTGAGGAGAGATGTCTTAATCAACTTGGACACACTGGGCATTGATTTGACAAGCTGCTGTAATGACCTTCTTGTTTTTGTGAAGGATCACTGTTTATCTGGGCTGCAACCGATGCACAAAGCATGCCTCATTGTCATGGAAACTATTATCACAGATTCGGGACGTTGCTCTGTCTTCAGATCTCTCTCTTCTTTTTTCCTCCCCCCTCTCTGCCTTTGTCACATAAAGAAAACAAACTGTAACTTTCGCACCGTGCTGCAGATGTTGATACAGTTTGAGGTGGCCTATATGGGTGCTTGTGCATGATTGAGATGTTTAACGCTTCAAGACACAAATTGTCATGGGTCAAAAGGGAGATGGTGTAATTGGTGTCAACATCTTTCATGTCAATGTTATGGAAATCATTACAGACTGAATGGATTGGCTGGGAAGGCTCAATACTCCCTTGACAGACGTTTCATTCACTTGCCTCCAAGCTCTTTTGGCAAATAATACTAAACGTTATAGCTCATTGATTTACTAAATGACCTATAAGCACGTTTTCAATATGAGACAAAAATGTAATCTTTAAACTCATATGGTGCCATGCAAAAGTACTCATCCCCCACAAATATCTTAAATGTTGCTTACAATCGCAACCAAAAGGTGCACAATTTAGAAAGGGTTTGGAAAAACGATACACAAGTTTTAAAATGTTTTACAAATAAAGATCTAAATGGTTTTTCCATCACCCCTCGCGGTCATTGGGAGGATGACTCAAGAAATGTTCGTCCATTCTTATAGCATAGCTCAAAATAGCTGATTGAATGTGAAAAAGGGTTTTGAAGTTTCAAACGCATTTAGGTCTGGTCTTTCACTGGGTCATTTTAGCACATAATGCTTGTTTCTAAACCATTCTATTGTAACTCTGGTAGTATGTTTATGGTCGTTATCCTGCTGAAAGGTGAATCTCTTTTCAAGTCTGTCGCAGGTAGTTTTTTTCTGAAAAAACTTCTTTGAAAGAATAATTTCCAATGACTCAGTTAGTCAAAGAGACATACGAAAACACATCTTTAAGGATAATACCACTGAAACCTTTAACCAAGCTTACTCTTCCACTTCGTCTTGTAACTCAGTAGACGGACTAATAGATAACTTTCAGTCTAAAGTTTCAGACATTATTGACTGGATTGCTCCAATTGAAGTGAAGGTTGTTTCTGGGACAAAAAAAAAAATCTCTGTAGAGAAGTGCTCCACCCATTAGAAGTGAAAAAAGGGAGTGTTTAAAAGCTGAACGAAGGTGGAGAAAGAGTAGACCCCAGGTTTACTATGACATCTAGAAAGAGAGATTTTACAGATATAACTTAAAACTGAAAAATGCAAGAGAATAGTCCTTCTCTGAGATTATCAGCAAAACATTAATAATGCTCATGCCTTATTTACCACAGTCGACAGGTTAACAAATCATCCTGTGGTCTGTGGCTTCTGAACTCCACTCCACCAGGGCCTGCAATGGATTTGCTAACTTCTTTACTGAGAAAATCCTATAGATTAGTGAATCAGTCTCACCACAGATCAGAGACCGCCCTTGTCCAGGTGTTTAATGACATCCTTGTAAATGTAGACTGTAGAAGAACCAAAGTGCTGGTACTATTGGACCTTAGTGCAGTATTTGTTTCTGTCGATCACTCCATTCTGTTGGAGCGCCTGGAAAACTAGGTTGGCCTTTCTGGTATAACACTCGACTGGTTTAAATCCTACTTAAAGGACGGGGACTTTTTTGTGTCAGTAGGTAACTTTACATCAGACGTGAGAAAAATCACATATGGGGCTTGAATGGGAACCCATTCAAGCGCTGCTTAGAAGAAGTCAATGCATTGGATGTGCCATAATTTGCTTTAGTTGAATAAAAAAAACTGAGGTAATTATTTTTGGACCAATAGAGGAGAGATCAAAAGTTAGCACACAGCTTCAGTTGCTTCAGCTAGGAGTCACTGATCAGGCAAGAAATCTGGGTGTAATGATGGACTCAGATCTAAACCTTCAAAAGCATCTATAGACAATTACAATGTCGGCTTTCTATCACCTGATTTTTTTCTGCCAAAAATGTTGATCAGAAAGCTGCTGCCTGCGTCCTCACTAAGACCAAGAAAGTAGAGCACATCACCCCAGTTCTAAAGTCCTTCCACTGGCTCCCTGTATCTCAGAGAATAGACTTTAAAATACTTCTGTTAGTCTATAAATCCCTGAATGGCTTAGCACTTAAATACATCACAGACTTGTTATCAGTGTATTAACCCTCCAGGCCATTAAGGTCGTCTGGCTGAAATCTACTCCACATACCTAGAACCAGAACCAAACATGGAGAAGCAGCATTTAGTTCCTATGCTCCACTTATCTGGAACAAACTTCCAGAAAACTGTAAAAGCGCTGAAACCCTGAGTTAATTTAAATCCAGGTTAAAAACCTATTTGTTAGGGTTAGGGTTATCTTTAAATATTAATGTTGAAATCAAACTATCGTAGTTAACTGAAACTTCATTATATTAAGTTTGTAGTCCAACTTATCTTGATCTACTGCTATTATTCCACTGCAATGTACTTTCATCATGTACATGAATATTTTCTTTGTTCTGTTCATGTACAGCACGTTGTTACTGAAATGTGCTATACCAACAAACTTGCCTTGCCTAAAGCATTGTAAGCAAAAGAAAAAAAAAATCGTATGTCTTTTATACCCCTTTGGTTGTTGAGCGATCCCTCATTAGTTTTAATCTCCTGTTTAGTCCAACTGATGCTGAAGGGGAGGAGAGATATAATCCTTTTCCGTGTTTAGCATGGCGCTGCACTACCTGGCTCACGACCTCAAACCCCCCGTTCCTTTCCTTATAGAAAAAAAGAAGGCAGTTGATTTGTAGGGATCTCAGGTTTCGAATGCTGTCAGGGCAAGCAGCAACAATCAACCTCCCTTGAATGGCCCCGCGGCAGATGGTAAATATTATTGGCATCCTGACACCCTCTTGCTGCGGCGAAGTGTGTAAAATTGTTAATAAGGGACATGATGGGCCCGCTGCGTGCCGTCCTGAGAATGGCAAAAGCTCACTCTTGTTGGCAATTATCTAAATAACAGGATGAGGCGAGTGAGCACAGGTGATTTAAATCCTCAGCTGAGTGGTGGAGAGCTTTGTTTTGGCAGGAAGGAAGTGAAGGAAGGTCAGCGGGGTCGCATGGTAAATGCCGTCCTTGTGCTTTATTCATCTGTAAAACTTCTTATAAAACGCGCAGAGGCCCTTCTAGGCGCTGTTTGTTAAAATTACTGAAGATACAATTTATATACAGTACAACGTACTTTAACACTTGAGGGCTATTCAGCATTACACATAGCAGTAATCTCCTAGATAATAAAAATGCAAGGCTAAAGGTTGTTGGATGTGTCAGCTTTAAGTATGGTTGCTTGTTTACTGAAATCTGCTGTTAGTAGTTATTTCAATGTCTCCTTCTGAAAGTCTCAATGTGACACTGTGATAAGGCAGGCGGTATTCTGCTCTTTGCATAGAGCAGGTAGGTCATTATTTCTGAAGGCATACTATCTCTAAGTTGCAGCAGGACGCTTTGATGGCAGAATAAAATACATAATCGTAAATGTTTATGCTGGTATTTTTCACTGTATGATTACATTTTTATGGGCAGTGCTCTGATAGGGCTTGTTTTCCCTGCCACCGGCAGAGAAATGAGACTGGGGGCCCGGAGAGGTGGCATTTCTCCTCTGCTTTATGGCGAGGGAGGATGCCTCGAGGAGGGTCCTGCTCGGCCTCGTTCGGTAAACACACTGCCAAGCTAAATGGCTGATCAATCAATTTCAGCGGAATCGATCTGCATCAGTTCTGCTTGCATGCGCACACCCGGAGCCACTTTATTGTAAATCAATCATTTTGAAAACATCTCACAGAGGGGGCCTGTCCTCACTAACAAGCCATCAATTCCAGCTGCCTCGTGTAGCACCCCCTTATCAGGCCCACAAATCAGCCGCCACACAAGCATCTGCTCCATTTTCATCGCTTTCTCACCCCCAGCTCACTCTGTCTTTCAGCCTCTCTCTGTCCCCTCTGCTTGCCGGGTTTTGATGGTCTTGTCTGGCAAGAAGCGGACAGGAGAGGCTGAGAATCTTCACCACACCACTTAAGATAACCCAAGGGTAATGGTGTTTGCACATTTGAGAGAGAAAGGAGGACAAATGCCAGGGTGGGTCATACGTTCTCCTCTTGAGCAGCTGTTTGATGTTGGAGTGTGAAATTGCACACTTCAGCTCAGGAGTAGAAAGGAGGACGAGGCGACCAGGGTTCAGAGACGTATTAGATGTCCTCAGATTTTTAGCTAAGAGGCAGATCATCCAAGCTCGTTTAAAGGAATCCTAATGAGATATGGCAAATTTTGTATACACACACACACATACATACATACATACACATATGTATGTATGTATGTATGTATGTATGTATGTATATATATGTATACCTTTTTTAACAAAATCCACTTTTAGGAGTCATTTACTGCACTGTATATTTTACTTTTACATTAGTAATATTGACAAACAACAACACTTTTACTTGAGTAAAATATCTGGCTACTCTACCCAGCGTGAGTACCCTAATTGAATAAAGAACAGACTTGTTTTAACCAAAAATGCACCAGAAAGACATGCCGGCAGTTAATGTTACGTAAAGTGATGCTTCCTATTTGTACACAAGCTTTGTTGTTTTAGTGTTATTTTCTGTCTGCTGAGCTCATTTAGCCATTTGCTGGTCAAGCAAACACACAGTAAACAGTAGATGATGCTATTGGAAGCACTAACATGCTGTATAAACTTTAAATGCTGTAAGTATTGGTTTTATTGGTGTTATATTGAAAAAAAAATCTGAAAAGTGTGTCTCCTGTCTGAATTTTTTATTTTGTAAATATTTCTTGTATATTTTATATTTCAGTCTTTGTACTTTGTACCAGAATTTGTACTTTATTTCCGTCTGTCCGATTATATCACTTTTAAATATTAAACCAGATGTTATGATTAGTTACTAAGTACTTGAGTTCCCTTCCAACCAACACATTTTTTACTCTTACTTGAGTAGTTTCTTGGGTGACAACTTTATTTTTTTTTTACTTTTACTTGAGTAAAACTATGTTGAAATAGTGCTACTCTTATTTGAACATAGTGTTTGTCTACTCTTCCAAAAGTTCAAAACTTTATTCACCTTCAATGTGGCATGCATCTTCAATGGCAAAACAAACAAATTAGTTAGTCGAATAAAAAGGTACAAAGAAATTTGTGTTAACCGGGGTGTTTAGGTACAGACTCAATTAAAGTAATACTTGTTGCAGAACATTTTGAGCAATTTCAGCATTCTGTATTATTGGGTACAAATATACCATTGATTTTTAAGAATCTGATTAACCAGAAATGAAGTGCAGCTGTCATTGTAGTTTTTCCCTCATTTGCATTATTTAGCTAAAACCAAAGTTTGCAGAGATGTTAGAAATGAGCGTAAATTTAGGACAATCATGCATTACAAAAACTGGAGATATCTCCAAAATATATGAGAAGACTAGACAGACACTAGTAAGAAAGGGAACTAAGAGTACAGTAGGACTGTTTGTTTGTTTTCTTTTAAGTTTTTATTTTTTTTACTGGATGTGGCTAAAATAGCCAAACAATTATATGAAGTAAGAGTAGAAATGCCTCAAAGCATTTTTACCCAAGTAGAAGTAAAAAGTAGCCATCCAAAATATTACTCGAGCAAGCGTCAAAAGTATTCGGAGAAATGGCTATTTTATGTACTGAGTAACCTTTTAATCATAACATCCAATTTAATTTGTAAAAGCCAAAAATACAGACATAGAAATATATGTTATGTGTTAATTCTAGAAATTCTGAAACAATAATAAAAAAAATAAAGTACTTATTCTGGAAAACAGTATTTCCAGAATAAGTCAAAGCAGAAAAAAATATTTTTTTGAATTATTTCTAGTGCTAACATATACTATTTAAACTATCAGTCACAACCTTAGTTTCACTTTTGTCATTCAGTGACTTTTCATTGTTTTATGTATTTCTACTTTGCAGATATATAGTGAAGACATCAAAACAAAAGTACATAGAACTCACAATTGTGAAATATCACGTTTCCTTCATACTGCATTATTGGAACTAAGAGGATTGTAAAGAAGAGGAAGATGTCCAGGCCTGGCTAAAATTATTTAAACCTTATTGATGAAACCCAACTTGCACTTTGCAGCTGTTCCAAATGGTAGGTTTGGCCACAAAGCAACACAACAAATCGCCAAAGGACGGGAGCATCATGATGTGGGTTTGCTGTTCTTTAGATGGAACTGGGGTTTTACTGAGGGGGATACAAATACACTCAGGTAAAATGCTTTAGGTGTTGGAAAAACAGCTCAAAATGAAAATATATTTTCTTTTCCAGCATTAAAAGTGTACATCCCTATCAAGAAAAACCTAAGTTTTGTTTTGGCATGGCTTACCCAGAACCAAATCTGGCATAAAATGTTTGGGCTCACCTGAAGAAGGCTGTGAGATGTGTCCTCACAATCTAATAGATCTGGAATTTTTGAAGGCAAAGTTGTCAAATATATTCAAGTCAAAATATGGCTAATTGGGTAATTTCATATCACACACACACACACACACACACACACGTTACTGTATCTACAAGCAGATTATTTGATGTGCAAAATTGCTGTTACATCGAGATTAAATGTGCTTTAACTTTAGCACTATCTAATGACACGCTTATCTACAGGCTTCGCTTTGACACGTTATAGCTCTAACATGGCGAGAAGAGGATTATTTTCTCAATAAATCATTTGCCGCTGGAATAACTGTATCTGCCGGCAGAATCCACATTAAGAAGCTAAGCAGCCTGATGTATTGCACATTCACAGAACTGACAGCCAGATACCTCCAATGATGTCCTTTTACTCATCTGCTGTTGGTATTTCCGTCCGGATGTATGAGCAAGTGTGGACAGAATACCACTCCCACCCATCACCGTGCATCCTCACCTGACTGACAGCCTGACAGGTGAAAGTGATGGAGCAGCTAATAGCATGCCAGCAAACGTAAATCAGGACTAACACATGATCCAATGGAAAAACAAAAAGCGGTTGTTGGTGCGATTTAAACGGCGGGGTCACCAGGGGGAGGATTGATTAAGTACAATACTTATGGTCGTGCCAAATATTTTAATGTGCTAATTCTGCAGCATGTGTTCTGATATGACATACAAACATACACATATAGGCCTAACAGGATTTTTCTACTGACCAAAAAGCTGAATAAATAATAACTAAGGGTGTCCCAATCCAAGCCACTTAAGAATAGGCTCATGTCCATACCAGGTCCTAGTCCAGTACTTCATTAATGTCAATGTCACACAGAGACGGCTAAGGTTGAATGAGACCCTAAGCAGAATTTAATTTGGGGGCCCATCCAGTTTTAAATCCACCATAGCACCACGTGTGGCCTCTTTATATTGTTCATGGTTGTTGTTTTTTCTTTACTCTGTACCGCATGGGCCAAGCTTGATGTTGCATTCAAAATCAACCTTGGAGTCAATATTCTTTACTGTCCTCATGTGACCATAATGACATTTTGGTGAGACGCCGGCTCAGAATTCACACATAGCACATAGACACAAATCAAGACATAATGTTCAAGTTGAAGGCTACTACGTGAAATGCTTCCGATCGTTGCACCATGCAGCAGAAATGATTTTATTACCTTTGTATGCAGCGTTCACCTGACAGGGCTCCTACATATTTTTCATGCCAAAACTCTGCACTTTTATAGACTCTTCCATTCCCGATCCAGTCTCAGGATGGATTGGATTAAGGACAATGTAGACATACAATTATTTTACCATTCTCTGTTCTCTTTTTCCATACTTTTCCAGTCTGTGTCTAAGGAATGGCCTACCCTGAAGTGAACCCTGAAGCCATGTGTATCTGCTGTATAGACTGAAACTCCCATGGAAATCCCAGGCAACCAGGGGCCCTCCCTGAGCAGTTCTGGTTACACTTCAGGCCAGCCCTGATGCACATGTTTGGAAACTCAGTAGCTGTAAAGCATGGTAAAAACACAGTTCATTTCATTAGCATTACTTGATCTACAATATGTATTGTGACTGTGGAGTCCTTAATTCACTCACCACCAGTGCTATTCCAGATGATCTTGACAGCAACAGATGCTTTGCTGCCAACGAGTGTTTGCAGGTAAGTTTCAATGTGCTTCTCCAACACAGGGCAGACCAGGTAAATAAAACTATTATAATGTTCTGCATGTCACCTTAAGCGTGCATCACCTCATCAGTTCCTAAAAAGAAGTATCCGACTCTTCACATACAGCTGCAGTCTTCAAGGGACTCAAGTTCTGCTTTGAATGTGTATTCATGTGAGGCAGACGCTAGCATGTCTATTTCATGTGATTCATGAATAAATCAGCTCTTAACATATTGTTTTTCAGTGAGGGTTCCAAGTAATCCTTAGTGAGCACAGACTATAAAAGGTTGTTCTACTGCTTCTGAAATTCACCACTTTTCCTAAAAAGAGATCGTACAAATCAGGCAGGAGATGGAGTTTATGCCGCAAACATCGGCAGTTTGCAAATGCACACTTAGACAAAGATTTTCATCTCTGTAGACATGCCCTCATGTCTGATGCAACTAAAACATTAGTGTTTAGCCATGATGACTATTTTTATATAAATTCATCATAAATGAGCTTCTGTCCACAGATAGCCCCCACTAATGTTTCTTAAATCAAGTGCCTTTCTAATTTTTACCTTTTCAGGTTGCTTCCAAACAGATATTGCTTGGGTATTTTGTGTTTTTGCAAGCTTGTGACCTACAAATTAATGAACTGCACTATTAAAGCTAGTTTATATATTTTTTTATATATTTTTTTCACTTTAATTGTCAAAGTATTAAAAGTCAGTTGAGTAAAACCTACGCTCCCTCCTGAGTTGAACAGGAATAGGCCAAGAAAAAAAAGGTGAAATTCTCCAGGATGTTTCTGCAGGAATTTAAAAAAGCACAAAGATCCAAACTTTAGAACACAAATACATCCATTTTAATTTGAGAAAATACAAAAAGAAACCATGTACAATCTATGTACAAACTTTTTGTACAAGACAGAATATTTATCAGCAGACTATATTTGACAGAGTCAGGTAGATCAACTCAGCACCATCAAATAATCCGTTAATCCTTCATCTCTAAAACACATCCAAACTAATTAGAATGCTATGTCAGACTCCTGTATGCTGTAACGGCAATATGCCAACAACTCCTATCTGGGATAATCGACAGCAATATTCTGAAATCTTCCTGAAATGACAAAAAAGCAACCTTTATTTTTTTATTTTTTTGGACAAAATTTCTGAATGCAACTTTAATGTGTTATTAAGACTTGAGACCTACCTCCATTCCCCAGCTTATATAATATATCTAGTACAATCCCCTGCAAGTAAATTATACCCATCATTTAAAGCTAAAAATAATAATACTGAAAATAAAACTAATGCAACATACTGCCACATTCACATATAATGCATTTTATGCTTTGATCTTATAAGTGGAAAATCATATGTGATGCAACATATAAGGGCTTGTGTTTGAATCCTTCAGTCATCCATATCTCACTGCACAGCGTGACATGACCTGCAGCAGAGACCATATATATGTATGATTTGACCACTGGGGATTTATAACTTTTTCCACGCCCTGCTCTGACCTCCCGAATGCCACTTTTCGCTTAGGTGGGACTTGATTTTGGGCCCTCCTCCTGACCTTCGGCACTGCCTGGCACTGTACTGGCATGGAGGCATTGGTGGCTTGGATGTTCTCCATGTCAGTACAAGACACTGTTTCTCACAGTGGAATAAATAAAAAAAAAAAAAAACAACTCTGGGACTTTGCTTTTTCTAAAGTTTGCCTGAATGACTGAAGGATGCATGTTCAACCAAATGCTTCATGGCACTTAATAAAAAAAAAAAAAGGAAAAAAAAAAAAACTTTGGAGGTATATTATACAAAGACATTTCTACAGGTGTAGGATAAAGACACATCTCATTCCAGCGTCGTTGATAGCGCTGGCTTGAAAAAGTTGCATGATGGGGGCTCAGGTAGAAAAAACAACAGTCATCAAGTATATGAAAAATAAATGATGTAATAATTCATGTGTTGTCAGTTTGACATATTAAATGCCTTAAAGGTACCGTGTAAACAAATCAGAAGCATTTGTGACAGTCTGTGACAGATAATGACAAGGTGACAAAATGGAATGTAAAAACCTTGGATAACAACAAAGTAAAACCCAGGGAAGCTAAGGATGTTCTCTCTTTTGATAACTGTTGCTGAATTGGTGCTACCTTTCATTTCAGACGTTAAACTAAATCTGACCTTTCCTTAAATAGTCTCTGCATTCTTAAATCAAACCCAAGATCTTTTTTTTTTTTTTTTTACATTTTGTTTTTGTTTTTAAGGTTCAAGTTTGTCAATTCTGTTTGAGTCATTGTCACGTTATTAATAATTTCTTAGTGTTCAGGCGAGCAAATCTGCTATAAACAACCCAATTATACAAATATTTTACTCATGTTTTTTTTTTTTTTTTTTGAAAAGAAATCTATTTGCTACAATGTGTGACAATGATGCAATCACAGTTCCAAAAGTTCACTTCAGGACAATGTGTGTGAAGCGCCAGTATAGTTACACCCGATAGACAGACACTAAAGCTTGGATCATTTTGTTTAAGAAAGATGTGTGGTCTATATCATGGGTTGAGTCTACACAAACATATTTAGCACAATATCTTTTCACCCCATATTCCAAAAGGGTATCCTATGCTTGGATTTATTTTTCCTTTCAAGTCTACAGAGAAGAGAATCGCTGCAGTAAACAGACAGCGTCTCTTGGTCATATTTATTTATTTTATTAAATTTTCTGTCTCATGAAAACACGAGCACACTGTGCTGTGGTTTATCGCATAGTCTTCCTCCACACTAGAGACCTAATTTAGGTCAAACACGTCTCCTGAAGGTCAGTTATTTCTGGCCTGGACACAGTGGGAGCAACTTCATCTTCTTTGACTCTTCATCACCACTCCAGCGACTGAGTTACCTCCTCCCCTCCAAAACAAAGACCGCATACACGTACCCTTACACATTGTGTCGTAGACACTTTTCAATTGAAACAATGCTTAAGGTGAGCTCAAGTTCATTTCTGGGCGCACTCAATGCTGCCGAGCTGCTCTCCCCACCCCCAAAACAAAATCCACCTACCCTTACACATTGTTTCGTAGACGCTGTGCAACTAAAACAATGCTTAAGGTGAGCTCAAGTTCATTCCTGCACACACTCAATGCAGCCAAGCTGTTAGGTGTGTTTGCTCTGGGGCGATGTAGTCTGTTAGTTAGAGGGTGCAGGGGGTGAGAGAATTTAACATATTGTGAAAAAATGAATAGGTTTTTTTTTACAATGCAAATGTACTTGATATGTTAAAACATTTTGACCATTTATCTTCTAAAACAATTTCTTCAAGAATCTTTGTTAGAAAAATAAATACAAATTCGTTATGCTCATGGGTATAAAATAAAGTTTAAATATATAAATCCACCAACACATTTGCTATCAGTTTTACTCCATAAGAGCAGGATTTGGATCTACTGTTGCACGCAGGCTGGCATAAAGAACATAAACACATTTTCAGTGCTTCTCAATGCCGTCTGTGGACTTGTTGCATTTCCTCAACTATGGCTGAGTCTATCAGGGTAGAATGCAGCTGGTTAACTCCTGGGACTTTTGAGGCAAGTGACATCTGGATTGGCAGCAGAGAACATCCAAGCTCTTAACTGCCTCTGTGCCAACCCTGTGCCAGGCAGTGGCTCTGATCAAAGGAGGGCCCGTTAATGCCCACTTTATGCGCTATGTGGCATTCCCTTCCACAGAAACAAACTTTAAGGTGAAACAAAAGTAGAGGGGGAAAAATAACATTAAAAAACGCAGCACTCTTCTTTGTGATCCCAGTTCTGCCGCAAATACTACGGCAATATGTTTAAGAGGGCCAGTCAGCTGCCATTCTTGCTAGATCAGTCATAGTTGAGGATTTTTCTTTTTTACGTTTAATGCAACCTAATTGTTTGTAGATCAAAATCCTTTAGTTTTTATTACTGTTCGTAGTGTTGTTTTGGTACTGAAATTGTTCATGCTGCCCCCTCCACGCTGCACCAATGCATACAATCCAGTGAGGGTGAGTGCTTTACAGTGATAAACGCGACAGAGGAGACACAAGTAGCTGCTCACGTTTACACATAAAACTGAATGTGTGACAGACTGGTGAGGTCAGACTTTAACCTTTGTATGTTTTCAGGCCAATAAACCACGCTATAAAGTTTGTGTTATCGGTGGTGGTTGTTAATGTGGGCCCACTGCCCAGGGCGGCATTCCATGGGGGGAATCACCAGCACTCGGTGGTCAGGCTCTGGAAGTTAGACTTTCTGCCATTTATTTGCAAGCCCAGTCAATGGTTAGCGAGTGCTGCCCTGTTATCACACAGCTTAAGTACAGTAAGAAAATATTTCTGTTTAGCAGCTTCCGATTCTTTTAAATTCAAAGGCAATTTCACAATTTTTGTGTCTTCTAGAATGCATCGATTAAAATCTAGAATCCAGGATTAAACCTGAACACGATTCTATACTGGACACGAATTCCTTAAATACTGTTGAAATATTCTGTTGTTTGGTTCATTCTGTTTCCTTTGAAGGTGCAGAGGGAGGGGCTCGCCTAGGGTGCCATTTGCATCAGAACCGCCACAGTGTGTTAGAAAGGGGGATGAGGCACACATGTGAGGTTGAACGGGAATCTCAGCCTTAGTATTTGACATATCTACGAAAAACATATGGGTTCAGAGTTGTCTTTGGAGGACGCATGAGCCTTCATCACAACACTCTCTGAGATAATAGATTTCTGCTTTGCAAGGTGATTATGTTCTGCAGGGCTGGAATGCTCTTGCCCAAAGTGATGGATCAAGGTAAATCTGCAAATCATGGATAGATAACCACAGAACAAGATTAGTATGCATTCAAAGCCCAATGCCCCTTCTCGCCCCCTTCCTCCTTCATTCTGTCCATATGTAAATCTCCTTTGAAACAGCTTCCTGGCGGAGGGTTGATGCTTCCTGTTGTTCTGTCAAAAGAAGCTTGTTTAGTTTTAGTGCAAATAGAAAACAGATGCAGACAGAAGATATGATGACGATGAACCCAGCTGGTTTTACATCTGGGTGGATCTTTGGGAGATGATATCAGTGTGTCGCTTCAATCCTCCATTCTCCATTAACCCACTCCCGCCTTATCCATGGTCTTGTGAAGAAGTGAACTATTGCAAAGAATAACAGGAAGTACTTTTTTTTTTGTCAATTCTTAAAATAATTCCAAAAAAAGCACTAGTGGAGAGGGGCTGTACAGTCCTTATTTGATTGTCATTATTTACATCTCTATGGATACATTTATAAATTAAACAGAGTCCAAAGCATGGAAGTAACATTTAGGGTATACACACAGGAGATCCCTTCTAGTCCGGGTTCCCGTCCAACCCATGACCCAAAGTAAGAGTGAAGAGAAACATGTCAGTCTTCAATACTCCTGTCGGTATTATCGTCACATCTCCACTGGTGATCTCTGCCCGTCTCTTCAGACAGAGCGCACAGATGTCTGGTGAGTTAGCAAAGAAACCCCTCTGCCCCTGTTCAGCATTCATCTTCAACTTCTCTGATTGGTGGAATCAGGCTACTAGTGGATTTGTATTGGTTGACTTGGTTGGCCATGTGAGTGCTCATGGGCTTGATCTGAATGTTCCTTGGGTAGGCATTTTCCGGTTCATCTGTAAACCATTTCTTTTCTGAAGAGAACAAGGCAGAAGAGGAAGAAAACAACACGTTAGCTTGGAAAGGTTTGCAACATCAGGTCACTTACAAACAAAATGCCTCAGTTTAAGTGAGATCAATATTGGCATGGCATTGTTCTGTGATTAATCTCAAACTGTAAGGTTTGTAAAAGGATTGGAAGCCAGTCAAGTTTACAAAGTGCCGTACATTTCCAACACAACTTTGAAAGCACATGTAGTAACGTGGCAGGATTTCATGGTGTGGCAATATTCATTTCAGTAGATGACACAATAATAATACAGTTGTTTTCATGTTACAGAGTCAAAGATCTGGTTACGTTAACAGGCTTTAAGACATCTATATCTATGGAATTTCATTTTCCACCAAAGTAAAGCACTAAGAATGATGCTTTAAATTTATGTTGCAATAAACGTCTTGCTTGAAGGAGTTAGGTCCGCACAACAGGAACATAAGCAATCAGAAATATTGTTGTAATGATAATAGTTGTTGCAATTAACATACATTTTCATATTTTTTTTATTTTTGTTTTAATTGTCCTTAAGGTCCAAGAACGCTATCAGCTTTCACATGTCAGTCACTAAGATTACTTCAGATGAGGTCATAAAGAATATTAAAAGTCCATCCAGCGATTCAGAAATATTAAAGCCTACATAATATTACATCCAAGCATTGGGGCACATTTTTTGTATTGAAAGGATTGTGTTTTGAATACTAGTAGCAGATATTAAACATTTTATTAATTAGTTATTGCTTGTTTTAGTTTTACTTGTAGTTTATTGACCGTTGTTTTTTTTATTGTGTATAAAAATATTTTTATGAGTGTATTGTACATTATTGCTGTCTTGAGCTGCGGTCATTTTGACCAGTACACCCTTGTAAATGAGATTTTACATTTCAATAGGTGTTGAATAAAATTTTTAAAAGAATAAAACCAAATGTCAAGATTTCATGTGATGTGAGTTCGAGCGCACATCTGGAACCCAGTTTTATACCAGCAATGTTTACCACTAATTTCTGAGCATCACAGCTAAAGCAGAGAAAATCTTTATTTTTCCAAGTTTAAATACTGGGCATGTTCAGGAAGGATTGTACTTAACGTAGTTTCCTTTATTGCATAGAGCTATAGAAGTCTTAGCTGTAAGCAACAACAGTGGAAAATGTAACCGGTCAAAATAAATCAATAAAGCAAAGCTAGTAGGAAAGAAAACTCTGCTGAAGCAAAACATAGTTTGGAGTGCCTTGGTTCAAAGGGCAAGCTGTCCTTCGTGTTTGAAGAGTTTTCCTGCTTTGTTCCACCCAGTTAAAATGGACAATATACTTCAACAGCTTCTGGTTTTGCAACGTGTAACACTTCTTCAAGGCAGTTACCTTGAAGAGGTGGGCTGGGAAACACTAATCATCATAATCAACACTCTTTTCCCTCTGACCAGTTTTTAGTTTGCAATCATTATTTTTCATTGTCTTCTCAAAAGGTATTTTTCAGGATTTAACCACATAGATACCAAACGTGATGGTTCAGGACTTTTGATTTGAAGTTTTGTTTAAAGGTTGTAAGCAGTAAATACCTTTCCTGGAGTGTATACCTGTCTTGGATTCTTAAATTAGAATAATTCCAGATTAGTTGGTCCCGACAGGCGGAAGTACGAGAAGGCCCAAAATGAATGCAGACTTCTACCCTCTCAAAACAATCAGAAAAAGCATCATAGGGGTTTAAACAGATACTATTTTATGAATCTTTAAGTTGTCACATTTACAGAGGCTGTTTTATTTTCTGAGATGCCAATGGTTATTTAAACAGGAAATGGAGGTAGGAGGCAGAGCGCAAACCAGTGACCTTCCTGGGGAAATATATGCTGAGAGCGGAACACGTAAATCATTTCCTGTGAGAGTATGTCAGCCATACAACCCAAAATATGACCCCAATGTTTTCTTCTCCATAACTCACACCAGCAGCATCTGCTCGTTGGCCTTCATGGCGTGGTGCCTAGCATTCCTTTTCAAATCCGCTCTGTTCAGTAATGCTTTTGCTTCAGATGAAACTCTTCTGATTAATTGTATGGAGTTAAGTCCAATGGTCTGTTCTGTATCAGTTTACCTCCGCACAACTAATCCAATAAGTGTTACAGGCACTAAATTACACACTATTCACTCTTTTATTCCAAATTTGTTTTTGCCTTAACTCTAATCAAAAACATAGTTGTTTTAAGTAAATGCTGTTTTATTTTGTTATTTGCCTTTTTTGTGGTAGATTTTAAACTGCCAGGGAGTTTTCTAATAGCTACTTTGTTTGACTGCTTTTGCATGCTAAGTTCTCAGTACAGGTTTGACATAGGCGCACCTCCTCTTACCTCCATATCTACTCTGTAAAACAGAAGCTCAATGTAAAACGGACAACGATTGTGGGGTTCATAAAAAAAAACAATCACATAAACCAGGATTGTGTTTTTTTCATACTGTAAATAACCAACTTTGTCGCAATAAGATACATCGATTTGTTAGGATAACAATACTATATTTGCCAATCTAACAAAGCCTGATATGATTTCTGATTGATGCGATCAATATGATGTGACATCATCTGCCCATCTAACATTATTATTTACTCACAAAAAAAACAAATTTGACCATTTTTCTCTAAGCTCTTATCAGATATTTAACTCAATAACAGCATTCTTCCAATTTTAAAATAATAATAGATCACCTGTTCACTATAATCTCATGCCCGAATTTAAAAATGAAGGCGTATCTTAAAGATGATGACATGGATCAATATTTTCATTCTGCATCGATTAGATTGTTAATCATTTAATCGATATGTTGATGTGTACATCCCTAGTTGGTACTTAAACGTCTCTTGGAATAAAATAAAATGCTATAGAAAAATTTATCAAAATGTTAATGTGTAATGTTTCAAACAGGCTTTACACATATACAGTATTGCTAAATAATCCAGAGTCAATATGGATTGTTAAAAACATTTGCGAAATGAATATTTCTGAGCATGCTTCTAAGAAAAACAAAATAAAACACAAAAAAACAATATGGCTATTTTTCCCTTCACTTTATTTCAAGATGTTTTCTCCTCATAGTAAGGGATTTCATTTTTAGGGTAGTTAACTACAATTTTAGTGCCCAATATCTGACACATTTCATAGTAAGGCCTTTTTTTAAATCACTGCCTGTTTGAGAGCAAAAAAAAAAAAAGAAGAGAGATTTAAAACAATATCTGTCGTTTTAGACAGAGTTTCTCCAAGTTTAAGATACCACAGGTGAGGAAAGGGTGTATTGCCATCTGTTAGAAGTTTGTAAACTTCTAACAGAAGTTTGAACAGAAGTTCAAACTCTCCTCACTTCGCCCTTCCTTTCGGGTTCAAGTTTTACCATCAATTTTTAACTTTGCTTGGTGGAGCAAACGGTGTGTGTCTGTGCGTGTGTGTGTGTGTGCGTGTTGGCTTGCGTGTGTGAAGATTTATTGAGGGAAAGAATATGTGTCTGCGTGTGCATCAGCCAGCTTAAGGCTGCAGGACTGTGTGTTAGAGCACAGACATTTGGCGTGTAGAATGGTGCCTGAGGTGAAGCAAGATGTCTGCCATCTCTCTCTGCGGTCTGCTGTTGATACGGTGAACTTAGTGATGTCGCCTCTAACCAGCATACCAGGTGCACAGGGTTACAAGGAGGGAACTTACAGACTCATCTCCCCCTCTTTAATATAAACTTTAAATTGGTCACGCCTCCCACTTTCACAGTGTGACCGATGGCACAGGGCTGGACACACTTTCTTTTAAGTTCTGTAAAACGGTAAGTAAATTGACTGCATCAGGGAGGGGGAGGGAGGGGAATGAATGAGTCTGACCTACATGTGAGTTAACATGTGGGTTTGCACAGCGGAAAAAACTTGCTGCCACACTGTGCTTTAAACAGCTGCTAGAATAAAAAAAAAAAAAACAGTAACCTGCTGCATTGCATGGGGACATACGTGTGACATCTTAAAGCCTGCTACAAGTCGTCTGATAGCATTCAAACAGGAGGGAAGATGCACAGACACACAGACCTCTCACACAATGCAAATCATCCCAAGTTCAAACAAATCATAAAAGGGGGGCATGGAAAATAATGTAAAGGAAGAATGCATTTCAGAGAAAAGGAATACTTAGATCATCAACTAAGGGAAATGCACAAAGAAAGGTGGGGAGGGTATTGTCTCAGCCTCATGCAATGGGGAGATGGGCCTGATCATGGCAGGTAGGAGGCAGGAGCAGCAGCAGACATTTTGCTTTTGACATGAAAGCAAAGCTTAAACTGAGGCATGGTTTGCTCAACATCTGGAGAAGATAATAAAGAAAACAAACTCCCCTCGCCATAACTATCCACAGGGGACATAGTTATGAAGCAGAACCCCAGGTAAAAGTTGCTAAGTCATGCAGAATCGTTAACTTGCATACCTTGGCTCATTCTATTCATCCTTGTTGCACTTCAGAAAAAGAGGTAAGTAATCTACTGTAAGTAAGTATTATTTACAGTCAATACACAACCGACAAAATGACTAACCACTCTAAGTAAAGCTTGCATGTTGTCACTTCTGCTTTTCGGCAGTTTGATACATCTTAATATCAAGATGTATCGAGAGCTCCTCATCTGCACTTTTGGAAATTCCTGAGTATGATCAAAACAAATCTGCATGCCTTTAGTCATTGTATCACTGTTTCAAAATTACTTCATTTTCATATCGCAAAGTTAGTTTTTTCTTCTTTTTTTTTAGGGGAGAGCAAATGCCAAACAAATGCAGCACCGTTCACAGTAATCGGCATCATCTGGCTTATGGATTAAAAGAAGTTAATCATTTATCGCAGTAGCATAGCCTTACTAACATTTAGTGAAGGGACAAAATGTTTAGAAATATTATGTTTCACAAGAAATTAAGGGTACCACAGTTTTTGGAGCTAAAATTTTAATTTCTAACCTCAGTGTCGTGCTTTATGTTTTGAATTTTGTTTTTTGTTGCAAGCTGCTGTTTCCCGCTGGGGTGAATTATATGGCAGATTGGATGGAAATACATTTTAAAGAAATTGTTTAGGGTGCCAACAACCCTTGGCCCAAGTATTAAAAATAAAACTGTTCCTTAATGTGCGACCAAATAAACCTACTCAAATTAAAGGTAGGACTTTTCTCCATTTTTTTTCCCATTGTGAGATTATGCTACTCCAACAAAAGATTAATTAACTGTAAGGGTTATTGAAAGTTTTTTTTTTGCCAGGGTTGCCAAGAAATGTTACCGGTGCTGCAACACAGGTAAGGATCTTTCACAAAGCGTGAAACAATTTTTTAACTCAATAATAAGACAGGAAATAAATACCTGCTCAACACGAACATGCAAAAAAGCACTACAGATGCACCACGGTTCAGAAAATATCAACACTGCTAATGACGGATGATCTTGTGAGTAGTAGCTTATCTAAAAGCCGAATCGTCTTTAAACTCAAAATATCCCACTATACATCACAACACAACACATCCATGATCTAGGCACTGATCATGTGCACAAATAACCACCAAACAACAGTTACAAACACCACAAACACTCCAGGTTAGACAGAAGACGGATAGAACGGGTGGACCAAACAACATACTAAATATTTGTTGTGGTTACATTTTAACCATAATCTTGTTTCCAACAACAACCAGTGTCATCAAAGCTCAAAGTTCAATTATATGCTTTGCCAAGAATCAATACGAAACAAGTGTGAACCGTTTTCTAGCATTTTCATTGATTTGGTGTTTTGCTGTCGTGATCGCTGTGATGTGAGAGTGAAAACTGCATGCAGATGATTGTGGGAAAAAAAAAAAACTAAGAAAAAAACGGCACAAACCAAACATTACATTGCATCTGTCATCACATCCTGCACACGGATACACACACCTAGACAACACGGGTGACGTATGAAACACATGCAGATCGACAGGACACACAAGTGTACCTACTTCTGTTTTTCGCGCGCCTCTCTGCTCTTACTGCTGCGGTTCTGCCGGTTGGAGGGGGGCACAGAGTGCACCGAGGAACTCTTTTTGCTGGAGGAATGGGAGGAGTGGGAAGAGTGGGATAAGCTCGTCCGTGACTGGCCGGCGTTGTGGTCGAACTGCATGAGGCAGAAGATCAGGTCTGAGGGCACCAGCTCAAACTCGTACGGGGGGTTTGTGATCACATATCTGCCCAAAGAAAACAAACATCGGACAGGTTGATACTCGACTCGTTTCGTTCCTAAGAAGGATGGGTTTTTGGCGAAGGGGAAGCTCTGATACTGTACCGTTTTGTGCACTGGCTTGGGGAACCCAGATGAGCGTCTCTTAATCTGTAGATCCCAAAGCATAGCATGTTGTATGTTTTCAGCGCTTTGCAGAACAAGTCGCCGTAGCAGCCACCATCCTGCCGAACGACAAAAGTGTGTTACTTTAGGAAATGCTTCAATACCAATAAATACATTTATAACCCATTTAATAATAATAATAATGAAACTTTATTGATCTCACAATGGAGAAATTCACTTCTCTTAACCCATCCCCTTGGGGAGCAGTGAGCTGCCACTGTGCGGCGCCTGGGGAGCAATCAGGGGTTAAGGGTCTTGCTCAGGGACCCAGAGTGTCGGCACTGGGGATCGAACCGGCTACTTGCATCCTTCTCTGAGTGCAAGCGCGCTGCTCTAACCACTCGGGACACGATCCCCCCATTTCTCTGCATTTAACCCATCCCCGTTGGGGAGCAGTGGGCTGCCACTGTAGGGCACCCGGGGAGCAGTCGGGGGTTGAGGGTCTTGCTCAGGGACCCAGAGTGCAGGCAGTTGGGATCGAACCGGGTACTTGCATCCTTCTCAGAGCGCAAGCATGCTGCTCTAACCACTTGTCCAGCATTCCCCCAATATAATACTCTAAGTCTCACACACCGGGATTCGATCCCGCGATCTCTTGTATGCAAAGCCTGTACTTTGTGTCTGAGCTATACTGTAGATCATTTATAAATAATGCCATCATTTATTCTAGACGGGAAAAAAATCTGTCTAGAAAAATCTGTCTAGAAAAATCTGCAGACAGACAAGCTGATAAAAACAGGTCAGAACCAAATTTGGTGTTTCCTTTGTAGCACTCATGTTCTCTATCAAAGTCTTCTCTGGGGCCTGCTTTTTTTAATTACTGTTGTTAACCTAGGATTAAGGATCGCTACGAGCAGAGGCGGCCAGATGTGTGCTGCTGGGTAACACCGAGACATTGTCATTTCCACTCTAAGCATTTACTCACCCCTAAGTCAGCAAATGGGCCGTCATACAGGGCCAGCTGGGCAACGCGACACCTGTCTCTGTTGGCCAGCGTCTGTGGCGTGCTGTAGCCTCCTCTGAGAGCGTTCTCCTCAGCTAGCAGGGCCTCCAGCTCTGGCGTGGCTCCTCCAGTGACTAGTGTCCGGATTAGTGTGAGGATGTTATCGTTGAAGTATGTCTGGAGAGGACACAGATGGGGTTTCCGTTAAAAAGAAAAAAACTCCCCATCACCAGGGAGGTGTCAGATGAGAGGATGCGGAAACACTAAATTCAGCCGGTTATGTTGACCTTCACCGTGTCTCCTTGCAGAGAACTGAGAAGGAGATAAGCTGATGTGCTTGGGGAGTTGGATTTTTTTACCTCCGTATTTCATTGACTGAAAACTTAAAAATGTTTTCTTGCCTTATTACGTCCAGCCTACAAGACAGCAAGGGGATCTCAAATCAACTTGAGTTCTTACATCGAAAATATATCTTATTTATATGCTCCATTTGTATTCAAAGCCTGGTTTTCCAAGTTCCTGGTCCAAAATACAGCATGAAGTCAGACATCTGACTGGGAAGGTTGGAGGTCACTGAGCAGCATTTCAGCAGTTCAGTGTCATAAACATTGCTGCCTTGCATATACAATGTAGTTGTATCTCATTAAACTATTGGCACACGCCGTGCTGTCCAAGCCCAGTTTGTGAATATTTTCCTTTAGTGTCTGAACACATAAAATGGAGAGAAATATTTAATTTTACTTTGCCTAACAGCAGCTAGCACCACAGCAATCAACAGATCCTACAGCTTCAACCATACAGCACTTTACTTGAGTATGACATAATTCCCAGATCTGAACTCCGACCTCTGAGCCAAGTTGATCGAAGCAGAGAAAACTTCATATCTGAAGTCTAGAAATGATTTGAAAATTAAACTTTTAGTATATTTGTTATTTGGCATAACTGACAAATGCACTACTTGGAATTATATAATCCTAGTGAACCATGCTTTCTGACATCTTTCATAGTGAAGCCACTAGCCTATTTTTTCAATCTTTCAGTTGAATCCGCAGTTGTTCCAAGGGTGTGAAAATCTGCTTCTGTCCTCCTTTTACTAAAAGGAGGTGAGCCAGCATGTTTACAGAACTACAGGCCAATAGCAAATTTATCAGAGTTGGCAAAAATTCCTGAAGTACTGGTCAATGACTGATCAGACAATGATTTTTTTTTATAAAACACAGCACCATTACAGCTTCTTTAAAAGTGGTAAATTACATTTTGCCTGCACTTGACAAAAAGTAGCACGGTGCATCTGTTTTTATAGATTTGTCTAAAGCTTTCAATGTAGTTGACCATGATGTTTTAAAAGGCAAAGCTTGTAAATTCAGGACTCTCTGAGCTAGTAGTTGTATGGATCTCAGACTACCTTAGTGGAAGATCTCGGTGCATTAGATAAATGATGGTCTGTGCTCTGAATTCATGTCGGTTTCAAAGGTTGTACTTCAGGGTTATATTTTAGGTCCACTATTATTTACTACATATACAGGTAATCTGGGTCGTATTTTGGATGATACAAATTTTTATTTTTTTACAGTGATGACAGTCATTTATTGCTTTTTAACCTCTCTTGAGCTGTCCTTGAAGCACTAATAGACTGCTTTTAATGGGGCCAAGACAACAAATGAAAATGTTCTGTGGTTTTGCAGGTACAATATGATCTGTTGTGCACTGATGAGGCTGTGTGAATCTCAAGAGCGGTTACCAAAGGACCTGCTTATGGGTGGTCATCTTTTATTCTTTGCTCAAACGGACAGATTACAAAACAGTTTATCTTTCTATGTACGTTATCTTTCTATATAATTCATATTCATAATAATTCATAATCTTCCACTGTCATTAATGACCAATTTATTCTGAAGCACAGTGTGACATTTTTGTTCTCCATGTGGCACTCTTAACATAAAGCAATAGAAAAAGGTGACATGGCTTTTATTTACTCACTTTGCCATAACAGTGCTTTGTAACTGTCTCATGTTACAACCACAAACAACTAAATATTTTGGGGGGATTTATGTGACGGACCAACACATGTAAGCATATCTGTGAAGTGGAAAGAATAGAACCAAAGCACCTTCCTCTCCATGTTTGCTAGACTCCCAACATTACTTGTGGCAAATTACAAATATGGCCCCTTATGACTTTCTTTCAACAATGGCTTTCCTATTATTCTTCCCACTCCTACCCTAAGGCCAATTATTTACGATGGATTTTATTTAAGGGTATCGGACTAAACCAGGAGCTGAACACATTATTTTCATGTGACATATTTTTATCCATTGTCTCACATCACAATGCTTATATATTCAAACTATGGTTAGATAACTAATAAACCAATTTTGACATTTTTAAAGAAGACTTTTATTTGGTTTTGACTTTAGTACATTTAATAAAAAAATATCCATGGACATTTTACAAAATGAAGCAAAAGTACTTAAACTGACATTATTCTTCTGTGAACGGCTATCCTGCACACTGAACGATATCTCCCTTCTCTTCTGGGACACCGGTTTGACTGCGTGCTCTCTAGGCGTCTGGTTCACTTGTCCTTCAAGCTGTTCAGGCCCGGCTTTTTCCTTGTGCTTAGACAGCCGATGTCACTCGGCAGCGAGGCTAGAGTGGCAGCGCCTCTCTCTGGGCCCCTGACAGGCCTGCAGAGCTTCATGATGGATGAGCAGTGTCCATTAGCCGGCTTCACCTCTGACCACTTCCAGACTACAGCTGACGCCTGTTTTACTCCCCGCGCAGCTCGGCGCCGCTCGGCCCTCTAACCTCTCATTCAGTCAGAGGACTACAGGAATTAAGTCATCACACCAGCAAATGGCGAGGGAAAGAGAGTTGGGATTTAGAGAAGATCTCCTTCGTAATTCCATCTTTTGTCAAGTTGTCAAAAGATTGAGGCTTTATTTGGCCTGTTATAGCCAAGCTTGTGCAATCACCAATATGATAAGCTTTAACATTTACTGTATAAAGATCTAATAAGGCTGATGAAAGTCAAATTCATTATAGTCTTATTATAAATGTTATTTTAGTCTTCAATAGAGCTGGAAGGAGGATGTGATTAAGGTGCTGAGCCGATTCCATTACCAAAACTCTTAGATGCTCAAAATGCAAGACAACTGTCTCTGTGCATCACTTCTTTATTTACTCCAGCAGCTAAGTCTCTAATATTTGGCAATTTATCCACCGGATTCAACATTTTTAATATTTCTAACTTTGAAATTGCTCTCACAGCACACAGTACAAGCTCAAACGCGATAAAATGTGCAGGGAAACGTTACATTTTTACCGCAGCCATTTTACAAGCCTGTTTAAAAGCTCACCGCACTCATCAGGGAGTCGAGTACACTGATGGCAAAGGCGGTGCCGCAGGCGAAGGGCTGAGTCAGGTACAGCTCTGTGTCTGGGTCGTCATCATCGTCTTGGTCCAGGAACTGAACATTCGAGTCGTTCACTGAGAGACAGGAAGAAAAGCTGAGTCACAGAGGGTCAAAGTGAGGGTTAAAACTTGACTTTGGGTATTTTACAATAATGTAAGAGGAAAAGGCTGAGGTACACGCCCTAAATAAAAAAAAACCTAAGGGGGAGAAAAGACAAAAATCCCTGAATGTATCTTACTTTTGTTTATGTACAGCACCTTCAAAAAACGTCTTAGATTAGAAAAACAGAAGAAAAGTGTAAAACACCTTGTCTCTTTTTTTTTGGAGTAGCATAATCTCACATTTAAAAAATGCTGCAGAATCCTTACAGCGATCATTATTATTTCTTAAAATCTCCCTCAATATCCTCTTGACTGTTTGCTGTGGCAGGATAAACTGGAAGGCTTCCTACATGTTCATAAGATACAACTTTGAGATAATGGGATAGAGAATAAGGCCTTTTTTTCATTATCCTTTTCTTTTTCATACTTATTCAGACAACAATTTAATCCAAGTCCATACATTTCCAGACTTTTTCAGACCATTAAGGGATCCTGAACTTATACCCTAGTCCACCCTTGTTTGTTTTAGCTACAGTTGTTTTGAATAAACTCACTGACTGTAGACATAGATGAGTTTCAACTTTTTTTGTAGTGATTTCCTCAGTTATGGTGATAAAACTTCAATAAAATGCTTTACTTCAATAAAATGTGCTCTTGGATTTTCCATTTTGGAGAGACGCAAGGAGAAATAAGTCACTGTCGGTTCATATCTATGTTCCCAATTTATAAAACTGGAGGTCATAAAATACATATTTTTATATATATATATATATATATATATATATATATATATATATATATATATAATGTATTTATTTATTCATTTTTCATTGTGAGATTGTGCTGCTGCAACAACAAAAAGGGAATTTTACATTATTGATTAGCTGTACATTTATGATAGCTTGGAGCTTAAATATGAAGGAATGCTTCCTTTACATAACATGCAAGGCATTTTCACACACAGATTTAGAGATATGTCGTTTATTCATACACAGTAGTAACCATTGAAGAAGGACCGAGTTTTAATGCCTCAAATAATGTTAATCTTCACTATATATATCTTCATATATATATATATATATATATATATATATATATATATATATATATATATATATATATATATATATATATAAAATGAGTCAAAGTAAATCTTAATTAAGATACAGTAATTAGCATTGGCAGGATTTAACTGGTACAATGTATTTGTTTAAGAAAACTCCTCAATGTATTTTGCTGCAACTTCAACAATGGCTATTACATCACACATGGGCACCATGCACTTCTTAAATCATGCTTTGATCTGCAGAGTTTTCCTTGATAGATGTGTTTGTCACATCATCATTACTTGAGAAACTTACATGTTTACCTGTGTCCTGAAATTAAAATTATAGTCAGGTAACAACACAGATTTTATCATACCAACATCAGGTGCAAATGCGGTGTGCTAAGTGAATTGGATGGCACAGTGAATGAAAACAACTTCACAAAGAGAGCACACCGCTGTGTATTTTTAGAAGCAGTGTTGTGGGTTATTGTTTGAAGTACCAACATTACAGGTGAATCTCAATAAATTAGAATATCAACAAAAAGCTGATCTGTGTGAATCAATTCGTTAAAGTGAAGGCTCAACATTATTTGTATTCTTTACGCACATTTATATTTGTCAAGACATAATTTCTGTTCTTTTTGATTATTTTGGCTTATAGCTACTAAATGCTTTAAAAATTGAGTTTCTTAGCAAATTAGAATGTTACTAATAACAGATGTTCAGTACAGAAATGCTATGATATTGCCATGTTATGGCCAGTGCAGCCATGTGGAAGAGTGTTCTCTTGACACAAGAAGGATAAAAGCCACAAAAGATCATTGCTGAAGAAGTTGGCTATCTAGAGTGTGTCTCCAAGCATAACAATGAAAAGTTGAGTGAAAAGCAAAAAGTAAGGTAGAAAAAAGCAAGCGTAAGCAACAAGGATGACCACAACCTTTCATGGATTGTGAGGCAAACCCCATTTGAGATTATTTGGGAGATTCACAAGGTGTGGAGTACAGCTGGAGCCTGTGCTTTACAACCCAATACACCCAGATGCATCCAGGACATAGGCTACAGCTGTGGGATTTGTTGTGTCAAGCACTCTTAAAGCAGAAGAAACATCAACCACTGAAAAAAAAGTGTTCAGACTGTTTCTCAGTGGCTAAAATCCCTTATTTAATTTTTAAATCATGCTCCCAGAGTCTGTAGGAAGAGTGGATAGCCACAGAATCCAACTTCTTTTAGGCCAAGTATAATGTTTTTTCAGTCAGTGATGATATGGGAAACCATGTTATCTCCAGGTATTAGTCTCTGTGTTTTCTCAAGTAAAATGTCAGCGTCGCCACCAGTCAGGACATTTTAGTGAACTTGCTTCTTTCTGCTGAAAAGCTTTATGGGGATGCTGATTTGTTTGTCCAGCAGGACTTGGTACCGGCTCAAACTGCCCAAAGTGTTTAGTGACCATTCTATCATTGTGCTTGATTAGCCATCAAACCAGACTGACTTAAACCTAACAGAAACTATACCGAGTATTGTAGGAAGATGGAAGACCCAACAATACAGATGGACTGAATGCCGCTATTAAAGCACCCTGGGCTCCCCTAACACCTCAGCAGAGCCACAGGCTGACTGCCTCTATCACCTGCTGCATTGATGCCGTACTGTGATAAATAATTGAGTGCTGTACTGTATAGTACATGGACATACTTTTAAGTAGAGTAACATTTTTGTATTGAACATCATTTTTTGTTATACTCAGATATTGCGAGGAGCTGAATTTGTGTTTTATTGAGCTGTGAAAATGTACCACTGTGTGTAAAAAATCTATATAGTTTCACTTTTTTAATTAGAATTCATGAAGAAAGTATCATATAGTATATTGATGACATGCTAATTTATTGAGAGGGAAGTTTAAGTCATGAACAATAATCATAAAAGTCTATATTAATCATAAAAGCAATATTAATATTGCACGAATATATCAATGACAAAACAATTATTATATTACTGGTTTACTGTGAGATGTGGAACTAAAAGGTCAGTCAAAGTGACAATCAATCAAATGGGCTTTGGCCAAAGGAGTGACAGGTGGGGTGGAGGGTGGAGGGTGGAGGGTGGGGCCACCCAGCGTGCAAGAGTGTTTGGAAGAGGAACGGGAGGGGAGTGGAGGTGCAGAGGAGCGTGTTGCTATGAAAACAGCCATGAGGACAGACTGCACATGACCAAAGGCCTAGTAATGCAGTGCAAAAACAAAAAGGAGGGGGGGGGGATAATTTTAAAAAAAGCCGTCAATTTCAAAAAGAATGAAGAATAAAATTGTTTTCAAAGTGAAGCCATGGGAGCAAAGAGGGCCTTGAGTGCAGCCATATAAATCAAGACAAGCTGATGAGGAGCCGAGCAGTGGAGCAAGGGAACTGACGGCAGCAGAGGACAAAGGCTCAGCTTACCCAGCTCTGTTATCATTTGTATGCTGGTTCCACTTTTTTTTTCCTGACTGAGAGAAACCAATGGCAGTAGTTTGCCAGGTTTAGCTAATGGCGATGAGACAGTGCAGAGAGGGGGAGAGACGCTGTTGTTATTGAAACACTTCCAAAGGCGTTTTTAAAAAATTGTCGCAGTACCGTCGTGTCAACTCCAGAATTACGCTCATGGTTCTCCAATGTCTCTGGATTAAAGTGCATACAAAGCCATAGGTGTCACAGCACTAACCAGTAAAAACAACAATCAGGTTTATCACGGTAGCACAGTACATGGGATAAACAAGGTCTTATCCACCAACAAACCTTCTCCGCACGCCATGCAGGCAAAATGGATCATGCACCTTTGATAGGGAGTGTTTTTATGTTTCAGCTTGGCTTTAATCTGCTCCTGGCACTGTAACCTGAAGATGTGACAGTGTAATTACAGCTCATGGTACCGGTGTGACATGCAGCCCCTCTCCCCTCTGTATCCTCTTGCTCGTTCCTTAACTGGGGGACAATGTTATCGCATCTAGAGTTGATGCTTGCAAGGAAGCATGCAGCAGCGCAACGCCAATGCTTTCTACCATTCAAGTGGGGTACTCCAACCTGAATATCTGGTTTGGACAATCATCTGTGTGGTCAGCAAATGTAATGGGAGAACCTCCATTCACGTAATGGCCAGGCAGCGTACAAGTAACATTAGGGAGCAGCTTTCTCTCTCTGGCCTTTTCTTAGCTGGCCTCACGCTCCATTGCTCCCTAATTGGGTCAGGGGAGACAAAGTAGCTGGTCTCTGGTGTTTCAGAAGGCCCCTCAGAGATCTGAAAGTTTCATGAGTCCCCATCACCAGTGGGAATACAACCAGTGGCATTGTTATTAATAAATGGACATATTTTGCAACCAAGGCACTTTTTGTCCTTCTACCTTTTTCGCCCTCCCTCACCCTCTCCATCCGGCTGAGTTTCTCTTGTCCATTAGTGAACAAATTGCAGGAGATGGAGCTTTTGTCCTAAAAGTGCCTGCCTGACATCTTCAAAGTGACTTGTCATTTGAAAGCAACTAACCACAACGAGTAACGTAGAAAGAAAATAACATGTAGGTAGAGTTGAAGGTAAACAAAAATTCCACACGACACACATTCTTCAGTCAATCTGACACAGAATGAGTGGGAACTTTTGGCAGCAGAATGGGGGTCTTGGGTTATCAGCTTTGTTTGTCGATGTCTGCGAATGAATTATGAGCTGATTTGAGGTTACAGTCTATGGCATGCAATATTTGTGCTAGAGGGGGGTGGAAACTGGTTACCTAGCTCTGTGATGATGGGGATGTTGGATCCGGTGGTTACCGAAGCCTGACGCACAAAGCCATGTACTGGGCTGCTGTCTGGAGATGACCTGTCCATTCCAGGAGGCGTGAAACCTGAATGCAACATGAAAAACAGAAATTTGTGATTAATTTGTGTCATTAAGCATCACTGTTTTTAATACTGGTAATGGTAACAAATGTAAAGGGTCAAACGTTAAGGTCTACAATTTCTACAATACAACAAATCAATGATTCCTCAAGTCTTCAAATTTATATGATGGCAATTTAACTAAAAATGTAATGCACTATATTGCTATAAAACTGTAAGAAATTAAATCAGAAAATAATGCATCAAAATCTGTTTATATCTATTTTACAATCAAATGTGAAAAGCATGAATCTCTTGATTTAAGACATAAGACATCTTCCCTAAAATATTTCAGTATTTGTTAAATTCTTTCAGATTCTCTTTATGACAGTGCATTGTGTAAAACTTTCAATTTTCAATACAGCTCATCAAAAAGACCCTAACGTTTGATCGGTTAACCTGCCCAACCTTTACTGTAGACCAATCACATTTTCTGTGTTATAGCCTCCCCTTCCAACTGACTTTGGAAGTGTAATACTGATATAAGATAATGTTCCAATCTGCTCCAACACAGCAGTATAAAAGAAACAAATAAATACAGAAAAAAAAAATTCGCATAAAATTAATTCTAATTTTGATTACAGGTTTCCATATGACGTGTATTTTAAATAAAAAAATACTGCAAGTACCAAAAAATGATAGGAAGTAAAAAAAAAAAAAGCTGAAGTTACGCTAACGAAGAAAAACAATGGAAGTGTGACAGACCACAAGGGCTTGTCTACCACAAAGTCAAGTAAATCTTAGTAAAGACAAGTGCACTAATATTACCTACATAAATATGCTGATGTTCTATAATAAAAATTACAGCCACATGTTTAAAAAAGACATGGACAAAAAGTTACCTTTTCTTTCTTCCTGCTAACTTTCTTCTGGGCATCACGTTAATGTCTGTACTGTGGGTCTGATCCCACCTGACTCAGTGGTCCTCTCGCCCTAGTGATCTGGCACCACTTCTGGTTTTTTTAGAGCGAGTTTGCAGCTTTTTATTTATTTTTCATTTTACTCCCATCTAGTTTCTATGATTGCAGCATTTTTGTTTAGCATTTGTTTTTTTGTATTTGTGTGTTTTGGAGTTTGCATCACTGATGTGTCTGCAGCGTGCTTTGCAGTTTGTGGTGCATTCAGCCGTTTGCTGTGTGTTTGCATCTCTAATTTAATATCTGTATTTCCAATTTTGTTTAAATGATCACATTTACAAATATTGAGATTTATTTTTTACTACTTGTTTATTTACTGCATTGTGGGCCTTTTTGAGCTTGGATATTCGAATGGGCTACATTGTGAAAAAAAAGAAAAAGAAAATCTTGGATTATTCTTGTTTCCACAGTTCGCTTTCATTAAAACTTTGTATGCAAACAGAGTGAGTTACAGATGTATAAATTTAAGAAAATGCCAAATAATGTGGCCATGCACCTTTAATTTCAAGTTAGGCAACAGTCTACCTTGACATCAGCTCTAATGCCTTTGATTATTTAATAAATTGGTAATAAACATATTGTGACGGTTGGTGGACAAATGTCTAAATCATTTCTTTGAAGGCAGAAAAAAAGTTAATGACTAAATCAGACATGATAGTGTTAAGTGGTCTTTCTCTATTTGGTGATTAAATTGTTATTACTGCACTATTTTTGATTTGTACTAATATTTACCAAAAGCACATTTGAGCAACTTTTTACACAATTATTATTATTATTAAATTTTTGTTATGTATTCATTTTGGGTCTAGGCAGAAAGTGCAGAAACTTAAAATTATCACCCACAATCAGAGCACAGTTACAACAGTTAATATTTGTTTAAACTTTTCAAAAATACTTGTAAATAATCAGTTTTAATACCATAATAATAAAAAAATCTTTTAAAAAAAGAGACTCAGACTTTTTTTATGTACTGTCTTGCCTTGCAGGGAAGAAACTCTTTATTGGATTATAGTGAAGAATAAAGAAAAAGACCGTAATGGCAAAAAATTTGCACCCACTTTAAATATGTTTTACTGCAAAAGTATCGTAAAAAAAATAAGGATGTCACTAAGAACTCTGTATCTGTCCTACTATACCAAGTGCTCACATTAGCTTACTCAACATTTAGGGGGTTTTATGTCCCCTTTCTGCACAATTTAAGACTGGGGATTGGCAGGAAGAATAGAAAGAAGACAGATAAGTGAACAAAGTGCCTGCTTAAAAACTGCTATAGTTACTGAGCTTTTAGGGGTCAGCAAAGACAAATTTAGCATTCACATCCCTCCATCTATGGGCAGACATAAATTTTATATGTTGTTCATTTTGTTACGATAAAATTGGTGAAGTGTATCCTGAAAACCTTTTATGGTGCGGCACAGAACCATGAAATACAAGCACAAGTGACAAGAGTACGAATTCACATGACTTCACATTTTTGCATTTTCTCAAAGTGACAAGTAAACACCCTAAATCTGTAATGCTATATGCATAATGCATCACCTGTGTTTTGACATCCATCATTTAGTGCTGACTACAGCAAAATGTCAGCTTATAGTGCCACGACCATGGAAACATAAGGCAAGGAATATATTCAGGTCACAAAGTTTTAAAAGGATTGCAAATCCTGCGTGTGTCTGTGTGGTTGTGTGTGTGTTCTCTTGTCACCAGTCTCAATGTGCTGCTCACATTACAAAAGAGAGCTTTCAGGCCTTTGCAACAAAAAGATACAAGTGGTTTAGGACAAAGTAGAAAGCACACACTGAACTGAAGCCTGGTTGATCCCAGCTCTGGTTATACCAATTATTAAACTACGTTTGACAATGTGAGTCAGCCAGAGAGCATAAGCTCCAACATCAGACTGTCGATGTCCATAAAGGCGAGGAGAGCGATAGCAAGTTTATTTATTTATTTTGGGGGTTTTGCCTCTTAAACGCTGCTCTAACAGTTTATCATAGTGAACACGAAGACAGTACAAAGATGTGGGAAAGCAGCCTCCGTTTTGTGCTGCTCATACACCAGAAAGAGATACTGGTGGGACACGAGGCCTACTGCTGTGCTTCTTTCAGAAACATGTTAGGTTTACAGCCGAAACACTGCAACTCAGTATGAGCTTGGGAGCTCTAGAGAGCTGGATGTCTTTATTGAGAGCTTAAATGTCTTATCTTTTTATGTTTTATTTCTGATCAACCTGCAATTCTGGTAAATTGCATGAGAGAATGTAAACTCAACATACCCTAAAAAACGTTGCATCTCTAGCATATAAATCAAGTGTCTGAGTATAAAAACCCTCAATAATTTGGCTTCGTATGTCTCCTCTATTAAATGGAATTATATTGGTTTTTCAAAGGGCTTCACTCATGTTATCTTTTTAATGAAATTAACCCGACAAAATATAGTTTTAAATGCAGCTTCATTACAAAAAAATAAAAAAAATCATCTCCATTACGTTATTGTTCATAGTGAGAGGCTGCAAAAGTGCATTTTGAGCTACGGTGTACAATAGACAAGTGAGATCTGGGTTACATACCCCCGAACCCTTGTTGCCCCGCGGGCACAGCTATGCTCTGTGGTTGACTACATTCTACAAGCAGCCGTGAGAAGCTCTCCCCGAGGAAAGCATGTTTACTTATTCATTTGCACCTTCCAAATTCCACAGACAGAGTCTGAATGGGCGTCAAGCCAGAAGGGAGGAATCCCTGAACAATGGCAGCGTTTGGGTATGTTGGTGCAATTCCTGTATTTTGTGTATGCATGATTGCATGTCACCGTGAAAGTGTTTTTTTTGTTTTTTTTTCTTAAATGGGTAATTCATGTAAGACCCAATTATTGATAACACCCAGCTCCATGCATCGATCTGGGGAGAGGAACCGAGACCAATGAGCTTTTGCGCGGAGGTGGCTCTCTGTGAGTAGTGCTCCCCAGAGCAATGAGCTCTGAGGTTTGCCTTCTGCTTATTGTTCCTTGGTGGCACCGCCACTGAAAGCTAATCACTCACTCACGGCTGGGAAAAATAACACCGCTAGCATTCTAGTTAAACATGAGGAAATGGTCCTTACCAAAAAAATGTACATTTTTGATTTGTATAACAGTCACTGAAGTACATAGATCACTGTTTCCAAATCCAAGTCAAGTTTCAAATATTTAATGACTGACATAACTCTTCTCCTTAAGGAACATAACATCCACTCTGCTTGTAAAACTGCATTGCTGAAGGTAATACATTTTAATTTTAATCTTAGAACTGAATTATCCCATAAACATTTAGAGATTATCTTTTTTCCAAATTAATTTGGAAAAAGTCGACCTGATTAGAAACAAAAAAATATGTATTTGTCTCAAAATTGATCTCATTCACTACATTGTACCCATGATTGGGTTTGGAGGTTTCTTCTTCTCCATCTAAGTTGGTAGATTTGCAGGATTTTAAGGAAAATGTACTCAAAATCTGCATTCCAAATGTTTGTTGTCATGTATCAACAGCAATCATGTTTCAGGGAAGGTTATAAATAACAAAAACACAGAGATAGTAAAAATGTGAGTAAATAAAAAATGTCTAATTTTTGAATGTAACACAAAAGGCTTTTACTTTGACTAAGCTGTGTATGTCGAAGTTTGTAATGATGCTAGCTGTGGAAAAAGATATCAAAGGTAAGTTGAGTTTCTAGTGTTTGAAAGGACTGCAGATGTTTTATTACAGAATATAGAAATCTTTTCACTCATTATATTAACGCCACAGCAAACAGGATCAGAGTTCTATGAGCAAGTATTAACCCAGAGTTTCGAAAGGTCCCTGGCTAATAAAGCAGACACACTTTCAAAGAATATGCTTTCTCAGGCCTGCCGCCTGTTGCTTGCATAGTAGGGATGTAACAATACATTGATCCACATCGATAGATCAGTTAAATGATTAATGATCCAATTATATCAATGCAATATGGAAATATTGATCCATATCTTACTTTTTAAGATGCACTTTATTTTGAAATTCAGGTATGGGACTATAGTGAACAGGTGATCTGTTATTATTATTATTTTAAAATTAAAGGAATGCTCTCATTGATTTAAATGCCTGATAACTGTAAGAGCTTAGACAAATGGGTAAATCATATTTGGGGGTTTTTGGGGAGTTGATATGAATGTAAATAATAGTGTTAGATGGGCATATACATAATATTGCATCATATCGATTGAATCAATCAGATATATCAGATATAATTCATTCGCAGTTGCTGATATACACCCCTATTGCATAGTGACATTTCTCACCCCTGATGACAGCAGACAAGGATTGTCATAGAGACTAAAGTCCCAGACCACTAGTTTAAGTTGATTCTTAAGTATGTCATGCGTGAGTCAAAATCAAGTTTTAGTTTTCATGATTTACAGTACCTTGCAAATGTTTTAATACCTCTTGAGCTTTTTCTTATTTAGACACCGCAAACATAATTTTTTTTTTTGGCTTTTAAGAGATAGATCAACCCATAGTTGGGCATAAATTTGAAGTAGACAGAGAATCATACAATTTTCGAATTGTTTTATGGAGTGCTTATATTTTAAGTGTCCAGGGTCAATAATTAAACATAACTTTCAATGCAATAGCAATTGCAAGGCTTTGGTATGTCTCCATCAGCTTTGCACATATAGAGACTGCCATGTTTTCCCATTATTCTTTGCAAAATAGTTTACTCTCATTCACATGCGAAAAGGTGTATCCGTGAACATCCATTTTCAAGGCTTTCCTTAAGTTCTTAATTAGATTTTAGCCTAAGCCATTCTAAAACATCAAAATCGTTTGATTTGAATCATTCACTTGTAGCTGAAATTGTATATTTTGGGTTGCTGTTCTGGTCAAAGGGGAATCTCTGCCTCAGTGCCACAGTTTTTCATCCTGGGTTGCCCTCTATTTTTGCTGCATTCATCTTCCTGACCAGCTCCACTGACTAGGAGAAGAAAAACATCCTCACATGATGCTGCCGTCATTGTTTTTCATAATGGTTATTGTGTGACCTGCAGTGCTGTGCTAGTTTTCTGCAATGCATGATCTCCCAAGAGTTCAATTTCACTTCCATCTGACCGGAGGACACTCTGTTACAAGCTAGCTGTGTCTCCTACATGGTTTGTGACAAACTACTGATGGGACTTAATGCAAACTCATTTCAATATTTATAAACTCTTGCCACTCTTTCTTAAAAAACTGATTTTTCAGAGTGCATAACTAATAGTTGTTCCTTCGACCGATTCTCCCTCCTGAGCTGTGGATCTTTGCAGCTCCTCCAGAGCCACAAAAGGTCTTTCTGAAATAAATGATCCTCTTTCCAGGCCTGTCAGTTTTATCTTGAGGTCCATGTTTGGTTAGGTTTTTGCGTATGTGAATACTTACTAGGCATGGACTGAACAGTGCTCGGTGAGATGTTCTGAGCTCAGGATTTTGTTAAATAATCTAACCCTGCTTTAAACTTCTCCATAACTTTAAACACAATCTGTCTGCTGTGTTTGTGTTGATTATCCTGTTTGTTCTCCTCTCAAGTCTTCACAGAACAGCTGGATTTATACTGATATTAAAGCTACACATAATAGGACTCTACTTACTAATTAGGTGACGTCTGAAGGCAGTTGGTTGCACTCAATTTGTATTTAGGGGAAATATACCAAAGGAGGTTGAATATATACACTGGAAAACCCTATTTTAGATCTTTATTTATAAATCAAAATTGAATACCCATAAATTATTCTCCTTCCGTAACACAGTTACGTGTGCGTTTTTGTGTTGTTCTATTTCAAAATATCCTAACAAAATATACAGAAGGTTGTGGTTATGTGACAAAATGTGGAATATTTCACATGGTATTATTATCCAAGGATGCGTAGAGCAACAAGAATCTATGTATGACACTCCAGCCACCATCTCTGTTGTGGGAACACACATTGTGCTGAGATCAAGGCATGGCTTTTTAAGGTAAACGAAAACTGAGGGCTACCTGCGTGTGTGAGTGTTTCTGCACAGATTGCCTTGGCATGAATCTCTGTGTGTGTGTGTCTCTAAACTGGTGCAAACACACCCACACAAACGCGAAAAGCGTGTGCCCGCATGTGTCGCTGTTTTGTTGTGACTAATGAGGAGCAGCTGAATTGGCCTGCCTGGTGATTTGTACTAGCTGCTTAATGATGATGAGGCCTGATGGGATGCCAGGTTCATATGTTTGTCTGCAAACATCAACAATCTGTTCCAGACGATCTGCCACGCTCAGTATCAGGGGGAACAACATCAAACGGCACAGTCATGTTGATTACATCATTAAAAAGTATTATCAGAGAGGTTTAGGAGCATTTAATTACCAGAGACAACACTGAAATCGTCAGAAAATTACAAGACGTGAACTCTAAAGGATCGACAAAGCAATCAAGACAAGGTTTTCAGTGTGTGCATCCTCATGAGCTGCGCTGATGTCTGCCTATGGATGATGCTGTAGACTTGCAGAGAATTTTGATTAAGAACATTTAGCACTCTCTATTCATACTGTGTGTCTGCTTCATCCCCTCTTTTTCCATCTTTGACTACCGTCTTCCCTCCCTGCCACAACCTGTCCCCTTTGGGCAGCAGTGTACATGGAGTCTAATAGGACGCTCCTTACCTTGGGAATTAGCCTGTAAGACCCCAATGCTGTCATCAAACAGCATAGACTTGATGTTGAGTGATGCCAAGATGCATTCCTTATCCTGCAGAGAGGCATCTTCGATATTGTTCTGATTGGCTGACAGTATTACGCACATGTCACAGAGGTTGATGTTGACAGCCCTTAAATCTGCCCGACTTAATGGTGTACCCTTCAGGGTGAGGAGAACACAGAGAAAAGGAGCGAGACAGTGAGAGAGGGAGAAGGAGAGGGAGAAGGAGGGAGGAAAAAACAGAACAGAAAGACATAGGGGAGAGAAAAACAAATTTAAGAAGTGAGCAGAGTGGAGCTTTGGGAAATTAGTTAACAAGTATTCGTGTTTTGAGGCAATGACATTCCACTGATCTAACCAGGCATTAGAGATTCACAGACATGGACTAATATAAAGGCTAGCCTGTGCTGAGGGCTGTGTTTGGGATTCTCCTCTGATCATCAGTCAAGCCAGGCCTAACAAGCTCCAAGGCACCAAGCCATGCCATCTGTGATGGGCACGGCAGCTGCAGCACTCATAAACTACACTTTGGATATGCAGGATGTGTCTCTGCTCGAGATGAAGGAGGTTTACTGTGCTCTCATGGAGTGATCTTTCAATCGAGCGACGTGTGTGATGGAAGCAAAATGACAGCACCCCTTCAAGATTTCAATATGTGTCTAACTCAAAATGTTCACACTGAGAACTCACAGGTAAGATGGAGACCTTGGGAAAGTTGTGTAAAGTCTCCCACTCTCTCCGAAGGTAATCCAGCGAGCCCACAAATACAATAGGCTTTAGTTCATGGTAGTGAAAGTTGCTGGCTCTTAAAGGCATCACCAGGTTTCGCAGCCCCACCAAAGCGGACGTGACATCCCCAAATATACAGACCACTACATGGCCGCTCAGCACAGTCATGGAGGCTTCACTTCGGGTCTGCAGGGAACAGAAGGGCACAGGTGGGAAAGGGGAGAGGAGCACAGAAAGGAACAGGGGTAAAAAGTGTTGCAGAGAAGAGAGGATGAGACAGTGCAGTGCAGATATTTTCACTCGCTAAATAAGAGTTGAGTCCAAACCCTAAAGTTTTGCTTTATCACCAAAGTGTAGCAGTGACATAAGCCACAGTTTAGCAAGCAATTACTCTACGAAGATGTAGGGTAGCATAAGAATGAAAGAAACGGTTGTTGTTGGGGGTTTTTACAGGGCAAAAATGCAATGTCAGGTTCATACAATGTAAAAATAATACAATGAACTCCATTGAGATCTTTAGGTCGTCACACAAGCTTCACGTGTCTTTTAAAGCATTTTTTATTTAAATATGATTCGAAAATACAAGAATTTAATTAACACAAATCAGGCATAACATTATGATCAGGAACCAGTGAATTGAACACCGATTATCTCTTCACAATACACCTATTAGTAGGTGGGACATATTATTCACGCAGAACATTTCAAGTTTATGTGTTAGAATCATAAAATCTGGGCAAGAGTAAGGTTTAAATGGCCATATTGTGACGTCTAGGTGAGTATATAAGAGTATCTCAAAAAACGCAGTGTTGCTTTTTCCAGTCTGCAGCGGTCAGTACGTATCAACACGGGTCTAAGGAAGGAATTGTGGCCAAATGGCAACGGGGTCATGTGTGTCTAAAGATCAGTGATGCAGTGATTACTGAAGAGGTTAATGCTGGTTTTGGTAGGAAAGTCTCATTCAACAGACTGTGAAGTGTCGTGTACACTAAGGTGCCGTATGACCACAAACCAATAAAGGAGGCCATATTGCTATGCCTAAACGGCGGAGGTGCCTGCAAGTTTTAAACCATTGAGAGAAAATGGCGGATTTAACTTATATGCTAATTATCTAAAATCATTCCATTCAGACAAGCTTTTAGGAATATTAACTTCAGATCATGCTACCTTTGATCCAGCACCATTGAAGTAAATCTATAAAAATTAGCAGGTTTGCTCATGTGTAAATCGCACAAAAGAAACACAAATTATATAAACTATATATACTGTATTTTTTTTTGTCCATTTGATTACATTTGATTCTGCAATTCTTCATTCTCCAACGAGGTTAACCCACTCAGTTAAATAAAGGTGATCAGTAAGCCCCGTTTGGGAATAGCTGTGAAACGATCGGCAGCAGACATGAAAATTGAAATGGACAAACTCACCTTGAAACAACAGAGAGGCAGTGAAAGAGATTTCAGTACAAGTTAGAATGTGTTTTTGTTACTGCAGTATTGATAGGAAATGTTTGCTCCCGAGCAAAATTATTTATATATCTATATATTTTAGGACTGTAGCTGCAAAACTGCAGTCCTGCTTACCAGGATGACTTTCTCAATTTCTTTCGAAGGGCACCAGTGAAACATCCCCGTGGAGTCGTACCTCTTCACGTTCATGTCCATGTTCTCAATTTGTTCGTTTCCGGGGATTAGGAGGGGGTCATGTCGACTGAAAAACAGATTACACTTTTGTTTCACAGCAGGCAGATGAACGAATGATAAAATGAATTCCCAAGACTTCTTTTACTCAGTTTAGTTTATTTACATAGCAGCACTTCCCAACACGTCATCTCAACACACTTTACAAAGTCAGTTCTATCCAATTATATAGACAGATTGGTTAAAAAGTTTTCTATCTAAGGAAACCCAGCAGATTGCATTGAGTTTTTGACTAGCAGCGTTCCCTCCTCCTGGGTGAGCAGGTAGCAACATGCTGTAGACCTTTGCATTAGCGCATTAAGGATCAGACCTACTTTTCTAAACACAGATGCACAAAAAAAAACAAAAAAAAACAGCTGGTGACAGGGATTGGCTGTTGTGCCAAGTCGCACAGACAACAATGTTATTTGTTGTGGAAGTTGTTACTGCAGGTAAAAGACTGAGCTATTTTGATCAGTAAGGTGTTCAAAAGGAAATCAAATGAGGCACAAAACATATGCGAAGCTCAGAGAAATTAAACAGTATTTTATGCGGCCATTTCGGCTGTTCAGTCAGGCTGCAACAAGGAGCTTGACGTCAGCAGGTGACAGGAAGTTGAATGTTTTACAGAAGTTTATGTGCCTTATCCATTGACATAGTCCAATGAAACATCATGGATTTGGAGATTAATGTAGTCTTTTGGAAATTTCCCTTAGAGTTCAACTTACTCTTGAGAGAATCAACACTGGGACTTCTATGAGTAATGCTAATTGTATCAACCATGCCTATTGTTGTAATTGTTACTATAAGAGGCCAAATATGATGATATTTATAAATAGATTTGAAATAATTCTGAGCTCTCGTTTAATTGCAGTACATGTGGTTTTACTGTTTTGTAGGTTCCTGTATAGATATAATTTAACTAATGATTTAACCATCTAACATGACAGTAAAACACACATTTTCATCCCAATTGTTGACACCACTGTTACTTATTTTAAAGATTATTTTTGCAACAATAATAATAATAATAATAATAATAATAATAATAATAATAATAATAATAATAATAATAATAATAATAATAATAATTTTTGGCAACTTCAATTTGAGATGTACAACCCAATAAAAAGTTAGGGGCTATAATATCTCTTACAAGGGGGCAAATGAGATGTGTTGTAATTGTGTTTAGCTGGTCTTTATCAGAATCTGATGCAAAGAGGGAAAGCTCAGGAAATCTGGCCTTTTTTGAAAAATCATTGTATTTTACTATAAAAATGTTATCATTAAAGATGAGTACATTTTAAGGTTTTGAGGAAAGAAAACCATATTTATTTATTTATAGTTTATTGAAGTGAAATTAGAGAGGAATATTGGTATCTGCTACAAAATCTTAGATCAGTGTATCTTTTGCTCTTAATCATATAAGCTTCAACAATAAAGTATCATTAAATTATCTCCTCGTCTCCTTGCTGTCAAGAAATCAGAGCTCCCAAAGGCCCTCTTTGTTCACATTGGCAAAGAAAAAGGTACAGTGCAAGACCAATTATTGGCTTTTACCCGCCTTTCCAGTTCCTGGTGCCATGTCAAGCAAGCAGTAAATGCTCAGACAGGTTCAACTTTAAATATTTCAAGAATTTGCCTAATCACATTTTGCTCCCTGAAATGATGACCATAAATGTTTTAACATCGTGTCACAGCCAAACAAGCTTAATCCACACCAGTGGGCCGCTGAGTTTCATCCAGTGTAACGCTGACCACGAAGAGGCAACAGTTACAATCACTCTGCTGTTTCTTCACCTATTATACAAGACATGGGCTCACCTCCTCCCAAGTAAGATGCAGAAGTTATTGTATTTACTGTTTAACCCAAATAAGGGAGCAGCAAGTGCAAACTCCTGAAACCCAGACCTGCTGAGAGACAGACAAGTGAATATTATGGGAGAAAACGTCTCAAGAGTTTGACATACATCTCTCTCACTATCACTTTCTGTATCCTCTATCAACACTGCCATTCAGTGACAAGGCTTTGATGCCATCCCTTCTTTCCCTCCTACCAATTGCAGAGAAAGCGGGAGTAAAATAAAAAAAAAAAAGCTGTCAATTAGCCACCCTCTCTTTCCCCTTCGCCCCTCCATCGGTTAGAGCAGGTGATAATAACACTGACAGCATTTAATGTTTTTACACTCAGCCTGAATCTTTCATCCAGAGCTGCGCGTTGCGCCAATCAACTCCATCGAGCAATCCCCCCCCCCCAACTCCCCCTCACTTCAATCTGCTCAGCTCAGCTCGCCTCCACACACGGGTTGACTGCTGCATGCAGGCGGGCTGCCGCTCCACCTCTCTCTGCCAAGACAGCTATCTTTCACAGAGCTGTCAGCAGTGTGACTGGCAGGCTGTCACAGGCTCCGCGCACCTCCTCCGCCTCCTCCTTCCCCTTCCTCCTCCGTGCCTCGGGCTGAACCTACCACAAGGCTCTGAGAGAGCAGACACTACGCCTGTGCTACAGGGCCACGCCCAAGGGATATCAGCCGCCGAGGATCCAGTGACATCCTCTGATAGTGGATGTTGTCAGTCATGTCCCATCTCAAATTTTGTAGAGGTGTTTAAGCCACCATGGTAGGTAGGTTATCAGAACGGGATTGTTGAACAATATATTATTGAAAAATATAGAACGCAAATTTATATTTGTAAGCATTTCTTTTCATAACGCAATTCTTTGCTCAGTTGTAAAACAACAAACTAATACATATTGCTAACTCGATATTTTTTTTTATTTTGTCATATTATGTTCGAGGCTCTGACACACATTCATGAAAAAATTCCATACTTGTCCAGACTCAAATGAGCACAGTCCCAATACCCATTTTAAATAGTGTTTAAAGCGTAATTAACACAGCTTAATTTACTGTAGATATTTCTACAATAAACCATTGATGGGATGGATGGAGAAGAGGATAGAAGGACAGCTAAAGGAAAATAGATTGATGTGTAGATGGATGGAGTTCTATTGATCCGTTTAGAAACTTATTTGCAATGTATGCATACATCCAGAGCACAATTAAATACACAAAATCAACACACAGATTCATCCAGGATGGATGGATGGATTTAGACAATATGCCCGGGAGTGATGTCTGCACATACAAATACTTTTTCAAACGTACCCAGACCTGAAAAATACCCTAAATCAAATTCAATGCCTTTCCAGACTGCATAGGAACCTTCTATATTTTTGAATGGCACTTTTAAGGAGCATATGCAGCCATTCCCGTGTATCCATTCTCCCTCCAGTACGTCGTGCCCCCTTCTCCCTTTCTTTCCAACTCTTTCCCGCTGTATACATTTCAAACAGAGTTGAGTTATTCCAGTGCATCAGTCTGCACTCACAGGCTGGGGATGGGCGTGCTCCCCCAATCCCTCCCTGCCAGACTATGAAGGCAGCCTCTCGCTTTGAAAATTTTCCCCATCATGCAAACTGACAAAGGCATACTTTTCAAAAGCCCACAGCCAATCTGTTGATCATTATTTATTTACAAAGACCTTCAGGCAGCAAGTCCTGTAAAAAAAAAATATATTATACGTATGTTGACTCTCCTGCTAGCTCCCTATTGTGTTTTTCCCTTGCCTTGATTGTTGAATAAAGTTTCCCTCGGGTGATTGCTGTTCATCGTGCATTAAAATCCGCCTCGTAAAGTTAATCTCTTTAATATACATGTATGGTGTTATATGTTAACAGGGGCAGTAGATTACGATGGATAATGTGATGTTCTGCTATAGGCGGCATCTTGGCAAAAAAAAAAAAAAAAAATCTACACCTATAACAGAGAACCTGTCATGGCAGTACCCAAGAGCCAGCAGTGTACAGAAGCCTCCCTAAAGCAGAGAAAACTTTGACACCACTTTGAAGTGTTTTGGAAACTGAGTAAATAACTCGCAAGGATTATTATCACTGCAAGATCAAAGCAGAGATGCATATATTACATGGCAAACAGGGACCTTCTCTTAAGCAGAGCGGGATGAGAAGAAAAGGTTTTGTGCTTTAAGTTAGGCAAACTAAACAGTCTTTTAAACAAGCAGTTAGCTGGAAATGTGCCAGTGTCTTGTTTTTCAAGTGTTTTTTTTTTTCCTTCCTTATTTTTCCCCCTCTGAGCAAGGGCATCCTAAAATGGTATTCCGTTGCAAACTAGACTGAGGGGTATGACTCTATGTCGAGCTAATGGTTTGGCAAGTGTAAAGGCTTATTAAGTTCTTGTTTTGTGGAGAACTGAGGGGGAGGCAGGCAGGCAAGAAGGCTGGACAAAATCACACAGGCACACAAGTGTGGAAGGAAGATCGCTGCCTAAGGGAGCCCGGCAAAAAACTAACATACAAAGAACTAAGGGAGAATAGGAAGACAGCACATAACAATAAGGCATCTGTGGATACAATGAAAACAAAAGAACATACATTTGTATTTATATTTTATGATTTTAAGTTTTACTATTGCTTAATTTGTTCCTTTTCTCAAACAATTAAAAATACTCAAACTGCAGGGTAGCTTTTCTGTATAAATAATGAGAATGACAACAATCTGAGACAAATGAAGACCCCTTATTCTGCTGTTCTCCACACTAGAAAAGTCACATGTGAGGGGAATCAATATAAGGCAATACAATCATGAGTGTTTTAATCAAGCCTTGTAGTTAGCATAATTTTATGTTAAATAATGGTTCAATTCTAACAATATTACTGTTTTTTTACAATATAAAAATTATGATTCAAATGTAAATGAAAATGTTATTCCTAATCTAGCCCTCCGAGTTAAGGCTGATACGTTCACAAGAGTAGTGTTATGAATGTTTATTTCAATTCATTAAAGTTAAGAACTGTCATAAGAATGTGGTTAAGAAAGTCTGGAGAAAGGATTTAATTTTATCTCCAAGTTTAGCGAGTCTAGTTACAGTGCTAAAACTTAAGCTTGCTAACATGCTAGAAAGTCATGCTACTTAACTCATTCATTTCTAATGAAAAGTCTTAGCTGTGCTAGTCAGTCACAAGCTAGCTTGTGACTGACTAGCACTAGTGCCAATGCTAAAGTCAAACATGCTAGCAAGCTGAACATTTTCACCCTGAGGCAGTTGTTGCCAGTGAATGTTATAGCTTAGGTTGTCAGGGAACCAGTTCAAATGCTACCTTTTCAGAATAGATCAGAATCAGAATCAATTTCAGGGTTTACCCCACAGTATTATCAGCACACCTCTCAACTTCAATGGAAAGTTCACTGTGAGATTGTTTATTTTTCAAAGTGTGCGCACTTTTGTTAAAAAGTGAAAGAGGAGTGCCGATGCCTTACTATTCAGTTAGCAGGTCAAAACAGAAGCAAACACACAACTGTTCTCCCATTCCTGTTTCAACGTACCGAGACTGCTTAATATTCGGAGAATCACGTCTGTTTAAGCTTCATTCACAACATTTATGCTCAATATTGGATATTTGGATCAAATGAAACCGTCCCCAAATGTACAAATAATCACTGAATAAAGTTAAGACCAAAATGATGTATAACTCTGATCGCTCTTCCTGCTGCTCTAACACAAACAGGATATTGTCAGGAATTACTGATGGCCACAAGCTGTGAAAGAAGCTGAAGCAGCTTCCCAGAAGGCGGGGTTTAAACTCAGCTGTGAACGGGACAGTTCGGTGAATGGATCATCCAAAGCCCATATGGGCTTTGCTATTTTTTTGCATGAGGAACTCCATGTGTGGCGTGTGTGTGTGTGTGCAGTCAGGGAATTGCGTGTGTCACACGGCTATTGCGTGAGAGTTGAGAGCCCTGATTATAAGCCTAGTGGTCATATACAATGCATGGATATTTTGATTAAACAAATCTCAAAATAGTGGTATTGAATTTTGTTGAGAAATTGTTTGGAATTTCATTTAACCTTTTAAACCTAAATATTGTACACACAGAAATATTGACTGAAATCTACACCAGTAACATATGTGAAAATCCGTACACATATTTCATTGGTTAAATTCTAGAAAAAAAAGAAGAAGATTTTCTTAGTTTAGGCTGAGGCTTGCTGTTGTGTGTCTTACACAGCCTCTCATTTAGAGGTGCACAGAAGGAAAAAAAAAACACTGCCCTTTTTATCTTTCAAAATCAATTAACAGCAATTTAATTCCACGGGACAGGATAAAAGGAAGGTAATATCTAAATTCATATTTGATTGCAAGGATACATCTTGCATATGGCCTTAAGTACCAGAAACAGTACTCACAGGGGTTCCCACAATAGAGTAGTAGCCTGAGGGCAAAGTAACCATGCAGGTCTCTCTGATTGGTTGCTGGTGTCATTAGTGCCAGCATTGTTTAAGTAGTACACGCGGACCAGACTGGAGGAGGTGACAGCTGGGACTTTAAAGCCAGAGGAGTTTTCAAACGGCTCCTCACAGCTGCTATGCATGACAGAAATATTATTTTAGCTCTGTCATTAACAGCTGACAGCATGCCACCCTAAACAGTCAGAGCTTAACAGGGCATTTCTCCTCTCTTTTTTCCTTTTGCTGAGTTTCTTAACTCACTCCTCTGCCACTCTTAATTTGCCCCCACCCATCCATCCAAACTCCCACAATCAGCAGCATCACTCTCAGACGCACATCTCTCCCACCCTTCTTCACTTCTATCCATCCTCCTTCCCTCGCCTTTTCCGTTTGAAGGCTGCAAGTGGAATAAGATTGTCGTCTCTTACCTCATCATTTTGGGCGAGCAGTTGGGTGAGTTTCGCATCCCCCCGTTGCGCTGTTTTTTTTTGGGCGAGAGTGTCGAGGGATGCTCGTCCTCAACTGCAAATACACGGGCAGAGTGTCAGAACAGAGGCAGGCGGCTGACAAAGAGTGTGATGGACCTGACATGAAAAAAGCAGCCAGCTAACAATCTGCAGTTAAAAACAACAATTAAAATCAAATAAAATACTACATAAATAAAAATCTAAACAGAAGAAAATGAAACTTAAGGATTCAGAGTCAAATCGAAGACGTATAGAAGAAGCATTAGTAACGGATAGAGATAAGTCTGATAAAAGCAAAAGAATAATATGAAAAGAAATACGATGTATTTGAAGGGTAACATCTTAACCCCGCCTATATTTATGTTTCTCTCAAGGCACATTTTCTTAAGGGCCTGCGGTGAAAGACATCTGTAGGACCTCAAACACCTTGCTTACAGCTTCTGGCAGAACATATCACATATCCTTTAGAAATTTCTGTGGACTGCGTTGGCCTTTATATGACAGACCAACAGAAAGTAGTGCGTAACTTGAAGGGGAACAAAAAAGATTAATTGTTTTCAAATGCATTGGGTAAAAGTATCCCTACAGCATGATGCTGCCACCTCCGTGCTCCGTGCTTTACTTCAAGGCTGGTGTGTTCAAGTTTGTGTATACTTTTCCTAACCAGAGGCTTTGGTTTTGATCTTGTCTGACCAGCACCTTCTACCACGTTTGAGAAGTTCTCATAGCTTTCTTTGAACAATGGTTTTCTTCTCGCCCCTCTTCCCCAGAGGCCAGATTTGTGGCCTGCACAGCTACGCAACATTTAACCTGTTGACATACTTTCCCTCCTGAGCTTTGGATCTCTGCAACTCCTCCAGGGTTTCCATTGGTCTCTTGGCTCCTTCTCTGATTAATTTTGCCCTGCAACTTCAGAGAACCTCCGCATCTTGGTAAGTTTGAATTTATACCATAATCTACAGATTTTCATGAAAGATTGAACAGTCTTTCTGAAATGTTAAAAGTTTGATACATTGATTTATAACCTAATCTTACCACAACGTTCTTCCTGTCTCGCCGGCAGTGTTACTTGGCATTCATGATACAGTTTGCTCCCTGATGTACCCTAGCAAACCTCTGAGGTCTTCCCAGTACAGTGGTATTCATACTTAGATCCAATTGCAGACATTTGGACTCTACCAATCAGGTGACTTGTAAAAGCTGTTGGCACTGGATTTCATTTAGTAGCATCATAGCAAAGACAGCTAAATATATTTGCACTCCACACTTTTCAGATTTGTGTTTTTCAAAACTTTTCAAAACGTGTCCGTTTTTCTTTAGATTTGCAATAATGCACTACTTTGTGTTGGTCTATCACATAAAATCCTAATAAACTGCATTCAAGTTTGTAGTTGGAGAAAAGGCGACGAGCTTCTTACATTTCCAAGGCACTGAACCGATGACAATATTTGCCATTAAAAGACGCATACTATCACTGTTAGTGGGGCACGGGGCAAAAGCATCAACAATGGGATAAATGTGCTATGGAGATGGATCCTGACTAGATTATTTTATTTTTGGAAATATTATTTCAGCTCCTGTTACAGAACCCAACAGCTCCTCCAGAAGTCTACCTCCAAACTAAAAGAGCATTTAGCATTCAGCTCACATAATAAGGTGAGGGAACATTAACAAGCTGTGGATTAGTGGGCTATAAATTCTGAAAGGAGCTTGTAAATCCACATCATCGTTGTGTACAAGAGAGTCATGACTGGTGTTACATGTTTTAATGAGATGAATGATTTCTGTTAAGATTTGATACGAGTGCATAAAGCTTTGATGCATCTCCAGGACGCTGTTCCACAGACACTTCTTTCTCCCACTTTCTTGTCAGCTATGTTTAGCTTTGTTAAAAAAAATAAGAACAATCTTTTTCTTTTTTTCTCTTTTTTACTCTTCTTGGGTCTCAGAGCCAGAGTATGGCCAGGACCAGCTGTCTTAAGATTTCAGTCACGCTAACAGCAGTCTGATCTTCACTGCTGACGCCTCGTACTTTTCAAGAGCTTTCAGACAGGCACCCAGATACTCCTCTCCAATCTACGCTCTCCAAGCGCAAATGCCAAGTGCACCGTCACTTCAAACCCCCATCGGTCCTTTGCTTAGGAATCAATAACGCAGCATGATATTAGTGCGAATCAATGTGTAAGCAGCAACTCCTCCGAGCATGTAAAATGTCATTATTGTTTGAACATCTCGCGTCACTTAATTCTTCTAATAAAAGATAAGAAATATGATGTTGTCTTCTACTGAAACTTCATTCCTTGACATTTTGCTTATGCAACTGGGCTTTCAGAATATCCAACAATATAAGCTGTTTTTGATTTAGCAATAATTATTTCCTCCAAAATATAACTAAACAGAAATATTGATCCTTTCCCCCATTAGTCCTCCTCTTTGATTTAATTTTATTTCAAGCGAAAATGTTACACTTATTTTACTTTTTGTCAAAGATTTAATGCAATGTTTTCCTAACTTGGCATACATAATTCTTTAGCATATACATTTCTATAAGCTTTGAATCAAATCCTAAAAGGTCTTTATCTTCAGAGATCACTTAGGACCGCAACATTTCTGAAATTAAACATGAAAGGGAACTCTTTTGTGCTAAATTTACAATGTTTTTCTCTCTACTGCGCTGGCAGGCAAGTCCGAGCGAAACGGCACGGCACAGCTGCATCTGCAACAGAGTGAACCATCAGGCGGTGAACAAGAAACGGTGTGGGACGGGGGAGGGGGGTTACTGAAAGATGCATCCTGCTAAAGAGGGAACGACGTACAGCACCAAATGTGCCGGATCAATGTGGTATTGGCTTCACCGGAAGACTGCGGGACTGGATCAGGGGCTGGCCGTCAAGTCTCCAGGACCTGAGATACTGAGGCACGATTGCGAGGGGTCAGCCTCAGCCCCCAGCTCCATGCGGAGTGAGCGTCTTTACGGCAAATCATAAGTGGGGATGCTGGCTGTTCCCCGGCTGACCAGGAGGTCCTGGTTGGGGTGCAGAGCATTAGGTGGGAACGCTTTTAGTGTGTGGGATGCAGAAATGTAGCTCATGAGTTTAGTAATCTGCTTTGAAAGCAGGGTCTAACTCCATCTATTGCTGTCAGACAGGAGAGAATAAACGGCGAGAAAGCCTGTTAATCTCTACCTGTTAAAATTATTTTAAACTATGATTTAAACATTTTTTTTAAAAAAATGTGACAATTTGTGTGCACACAGTGATATGTAATAACGCTTTAAATGTGTATCGTGAAAATTACCTGCAACGATCAAAGTCTGCACTTTTTTCCTCATTTCAGTTTCAAGTCAAGCGTAAGCACCGGGGTCCTGAGATAAAAGCGGTAATCACATTTTTTCCCCCTGAAACTGGTGTTGAAACTCTAACAGAAATGTTCCCAGTGACATTTACTTTGCATTTAGTGGCAAACATGAATTAATTAGAAGCTTCTCAGTTCTGTTTCTCATTTGTGCTTCTCTTTCTGCTAACACAAAGCAGAGACATGGCTCGGGCTCAATCCAGTCACATCCAATCAGGCGCTGTCATTTCAAGCATAATGTGTAAAACAGTGCTTTTATTTCGAGAAATACGAAACTGTAACTAATAATTTATAAATATTACTAATGCAAAACCTTTTAGCCATTAAACATTTATTGCTTTGCTTTTGGATTATGTATAAAGATTAATTTCAAACAAAAACATTCTTTGTTCAATATGTTTATTTTGGATTTTGCAAACCTATAATCGCGGCACGTCCGGGGGACAAAGTGAAGTATTTATCACGATCAAATATAGCTTGTGTATGTACAGCTAGTAGTCATCCAGCCATGTCTCCAAAACACACACACACCCATACACACACACACACACACATACACACACACACACAATCTGACTGTGACTGCAACCTCGACCTGTACATCCGCATGTACCGAAGGGGTCACGGCACACTACAGGAAGACAAAAGAGGAATACGGGTAAAAGATCTGCTTGCAGAGTTGACTGCGAGAGGCAAAAGCCCGTACCCTCCCTTTGGTGCAGAAAGATGGTTGGGCAGTTGGTTGTTTGGATGAGAGAGCATGCTTGGGTGGCCCCGGGCAATAAGCAGACGTTTATCCCAGCCGTCAGCTGCCGCCTTGATTTACAGGGCGCCACCGATAGCTCCTGGATTCATCTGGCCCTTGTCAAACACGTGCAGCGTTACACGGCGCTCACCCGCCCTGGCAGGTCCACTGTGCATCCTGAACAACCCAGACGGCAACTGTCCCTTCTTGAAATGCTAATCGCATGACGGTACTGTCCTGCATGCAAACCTTATCAGATCGCTGTGTCCCAATGTAAACTGGATGATGAGGCGGGCGGGGGGGGCGGCATCAGTTAAAAATGTTTACTGCTGTATGTGAGTTAAGCTGGCTGGCTTTAAGTGTTAGCTGCATGAACAAGCTTTGTTCTTTAGCTGCATTACCACAGAATGGGGTTTGCTCTTAAAGCCATGCAAATTTGAGTTAATGCAGTTAGAACTGAAACTGATTTGGCTGCAATTTCTTTTATTTCTGCTAAAAAAAAAATGCAGCTATTATTTTTATTTAAAAAAGGTAACTAAACAATTAAAAAAAAAACAATACTCTTAAAAGAAAACAACAACAAACAAAAACAAAAAAAAAATAATGTTAAACATGGCACCTGGCCTTTGAAAATAAAACTTATTCTTATCCGATACAATGACAGGTAATTCACTTAGCAGTTTTATGCTACAGATTTACCTAGATTGCAATCAGCTTTGAATCGAACGCCAGCCTCTTTTTGGCTTCCACTGTTCCGTGGTGTTGTAGCGCCATCTGCTGCTACATGCAGCACAATACAAAATAGAATAAAAAAAAAAGATTTTTTCATGGAACTACATTCCATGCCATTCAAAAAACACAAAAATAAGTATTCTTATTATCTATGAACACCAGGAATGCATTAGGTTATCGTAAATATCTGCTTTAATATAGTATAGTTATATAGCTTAAGTTACTAGATTCAGTAAATGTTTAACATGACACTTTCATTTGAGTTTATGTCTACAGTTTGGCTCCTTGTATGACAAAGACAACAGAATTACATTCTAAATGAATTTGGGACAACAAAGCAAACACTATCTGACGGGATGAGGGTGGCTACAGTCTAAACACAAAGCTAGAGCAGAGTGGAGAAGGGCAGAGAACACACTTACGTGATCTGACAAATCCATTATACTTATATTTAGCTGAAGAGACTGCAAAGACAAGTAGCAGGTCACACAGAGGGACACATCAACGTAAGAGTTGTGGAAAGGATTAAACCAAAGCGAAATGGGATGTGTCGTGATGTAAGAGGAGGAGTAGGCAAAGAATAAAAATTAACGAGGAGATACAGAATAATGGCAAAATTATGATGGAGGTGTTGATTAAAGTCAAACGATGATGGGGAAACAAAAAAAATGGAAAAAAGAATGAACTGTACATTTATAATGAGCCATGCCTTTAGGAAAGTGTATTAAAAGATGAAGTGAGAGGCAAATTGTAAATTTAATAGAAATTCTGAGGAGAGGAATTTAAAGTTATGCATATGTTGCAGGGTTTCAATTTGTTTTGAATGTGTGTGTGTAATGTGTGTGTGTGTGTGTGTGTATATATATATATATATATATATATATATATATATATATATATATATATATATATATATATATATATATATATATAAAAATAATTTGAAAGTCACTGTGTGATTTGTATTTCTAACAACACAATATAGGAAGCATGCTGTAGTGTAGTGGATATGCTACACCTGAACTGACGGCACAGACTTTGGCACAAACAGAGATTTTTTTTTTTCTTTTTTTAAAGTGACCTTTCCAAATGTGAATTTAATGTAGCACTTGAAATCTTAAGAAGGATGTGCCAAGGTCCCCGTTTATGTCTGTGGTGTTAATTCTACAGGAATTACCGCTTTTGACCTTGACCGACAAGATAGTTAAGACTGGTACCTCCATAACTGCTAATGCATTGGGCACTTGAACTGAGCCCAGAGCTTCTGAAGCTCCCTCCTCCCAAAGAATCCTCCAGCAATAAAGGTCAGAGTGAGAGTCCAGGGCTGGCCTGTGACACAGGTCCTCAAAACAGGGACCCACAGTGGCCCTGGCATCTGTCTGCAGTAATCTGCCCGCACCACAGAGGCGGCAGACTAACTGGCTAGCATCCGGGGCATACTACAGCAACATAGGATGAAGGCTTGAGGTGGGAGGGGGGGCAATCCTGCCTGGTGGACAGGAGCTGTCAAGGCAAGTTTGGTGACAAACCAGCAAGGCCGGGAAAATGAAAATGCAAACATAATTTCTGTGTCAAGACGGATAAAAATCCTTTGGAATGAGATGTAGATTTACACACATGCATAGACACAACAGTGAACGCACTCTTAATGTGCTCTCCCACATGGCCCTGGGCGCTGTAGAATGGCCTGAAAGAATCGCCACAGCCCAACGTCCCAAATCTATGTCTATCACTCTGCTATATCGAGGCTTCTGTTTTACAAACTACCCCTATTAAAGCCCTTTACAGGAGATGTTTCAATGTGGTGATGATCTGGTTACAATCAGAGACAATGTGAGACAAACATTTAGACAAAAGAAGTCAGGAGGCTTATTCAAGTGAAGGATTAACACACTTTAAACATAATAAAATATATATATATATATATATATATATATATATATATATATATATATATATATATATATATATATATATATATATAATATGTGTGTGTGTGTGTGTGTGTGTGTGTGAGACGTTTTTTTTTACTTGTCCGCATACGTGGACAATGAGCATTTATAAATAAAAAAATATATTACACTATATAGAGAATGAAGAATATAAAGTAACACACTGTATAATATTGCTCAGTGTAAAAAAATAATTCCTGGCTTGTTACTCTGTTGTCTCTCTATGCTCTTGTTTCATCTTTCCCTAAGTGAGCACTTCATTTTGACTCTTTAGACCCTTCCTATAGTTGCATCCACTGAGATGTGCATTTTGAGAAACAATTCTACAAAAAGTTGAAAAATGTAGTTCAAAGCACTAAACAAACAGGAAAGAGAGCCCTTAATGAACCTGATCATTGAACACCTAACTCAGCTTGGTCCATCTTTTAAAATGAAAAGACACAATGAGTAACTCACAACTGAATTAATCTACCAAAAATGTAGGTGTGGTCGGGAAAGAGTAAAACCAAAAGCATGTTGTTTTTTTAATTATTATTTTAGCAGAAACATTTACCTTTGTAGAAGCATTTTCAAGAGCATTAAAGTAACCACGGTTTGAATTTTAGGTGAAATATTTCCAGTGATGCATGATATCTGCTTTTCTGACAGATTTGTGATTCAAATTTTCTCTCCACATGAAATCAATACTTAGAAATGTAAATAGTTTGCTAGTTAGTTTTTAATTGAGGGTGCCAATATTTTCCAACTAATCAGCAAAATGACAACATCACACTAGATCTCCATCAGTTGTTTTTTTTTTTTTTTTTTTTTAGAATTAATCAAATAAAATAAAAGAGGACACAATCAGCTTGTGATGCACAAGGCTGCAGTTATTATAGATAAATCTGTCTTTTCTTCTCCGTTTATCTGGGAGAGGAAATCCAACCATCCCTGTCTGACAAAGCCCAGTGTTCTCCATCACTAAACTCTTTGTTCATTCAGATTTAAAAGGGGAAAGAAATCTAAGACAGAGGAGGCTTTCCTTAAATCCAACAGGGGGTTGAAGGAAAAGTGAGATCAGTAACCATGTAATGGCCAGTAATTGGTACCGAGGGATATCAGCGCAGGCTCGACTACAAGAGGCCAAGCTAAACTCATCATGCCGTGCTTGACACTAATCTAGGCTGAGTCAGCGGACGGTGGGAGAATGTTGAAAAGGAAATCAGATCTGTATGTCTGAACCCACGGCTTTGATAGCGAGGCTTACTGCTGCCATGTCTAATTGACGGACAATTTACTATTTCCCCGTCCACTTGCAAGGAAAACGTGAAGGAACGGATCTTGCAGGAGCCAGAGTCCTCTCACCTTTCCTCAATGAAACCAACGTCACTTTTCACTTATTCTACAGCTTTGATTTTTTTCGGCTCTTTTTCCAACTACTTCAACACAAAACCTTCTCTTCCCACTATGTGAACATTTTTCTCTTCCTCTCAATCGTCCCGATTGTCACATTATTGGTCCTAATGTGAACAATGTTGATTTTGATCCATTAGGAACCATAGACAAATCCTCTAAATAAAGAGCATTCAAAATACAGACCAATCTCATCAATACTAAAACAACATGAAGAAAATGCTTATATTTGCATTAAATATAAGCAATACAGCATTAAACGCTATGACAAGCTCCAGCAAAAACTTTTGTTTTGCCTTTTTTCTGAAATGCTCTATTTGGTCAGTGGTTGCTTTTTTTTTTTTTACTACTCAGGTCTGCTTTAATTAGACAACGTACTGGTCAAAACCCGGTCAAGTGTGAGAATCTTGCGTGATTCTTTGAGACGAGCCAAACTAGCCACAAGGCAAGGAATATATTTTGGTGAATTTAGAAAGAGAAGAAAAGCCTAAACCGTTAACGAGGCCTTCAAGGAGTTCAGGAGCAGCATTGTGTGTGGGAGGAAATAACTTTCCTAAAAGTGGGCTTTGCACTTTTGAAATTCCTAAAACTTGTAAATGCATGAACAATTCTATATAGTATAAAGCACAAACATCTGCACAGTATACACTTATTATGTTTTATATTCCTAGAGCAGTCTCAAACTAAATTTCTACCCCGTTTCTTATTTTTTTGTTTTAAAAAAAATCTTCGCATAGTTAAATCAAAGACAGAGAAAACTGTTAAACAGAAAGAAAAAAAATATATAAACTAAAAAAAAATTCACTAACTTAAACGTTTGTAAGAGTGTTAAAATTAAAGAATTAGACACAATTATCTAAATATCAGAAAATCACAGGAATCAAATGACTGGGAATTAACTTCCATCGATATATATGCAGGAGCCTTACCTTGAACAGTTAAAAAACATTTAACATCACGCTTGAAAGGCGACATTTTCACACAACTGCATGATTGATGCAGCATGCGGTAGCCACGTGTCTAACACCTACAGTACTGTACAGGAGCACCACAGAGCCACACCACCACTTACATTATAATCACTCAAAATTATCATTTGAAATATTATACAGCTAAATAGACCAACAGAAACAGCTGAATAAGATTTAGTTATCAAACGAAAACGAATCGGCCACAGCTTCACAGACTATGGTGTCACAGGAAACAGGTCACGCCACGTAGACGACATACGGACACACACTGACACGTACAGTACCTCCGCATGAGAAAAAGAAAAAAAAAAAACAACTAAACATCACAGACAGGTAACAGCATGTGTTGGGCGGTGTAACTTACAGGCACGTAAAGTGGTTGCGCAATCATGAACAGAGACAGAGGAAAGTGGGTAGGCCCTCTGAAGGGTGTCCATGTTACTATGTACACTGCCTGACATGCAAGAGCAGTCTCGCTCTGAACGGCCGCAATCAAAACAACATGCCAGTTTCATTCGTTTGTAGACGGACATCTTGGCTACAGTCATGTTTTGGGATGAGAGGAGAGGAAAAGCAGCAGGTTAATGGCAAAAGGAGAAATATTCATTTGAAGGGAAGTTGGAAGGTAACTTCATCAGAAAGGTGCAAGCCTTAGCCACCTGCTCCACAGACTTGAGCCCCGAATTTAGGTCAAAATACAGTCAATGACATTTTACAAATCAGATCAATCAAATTTCAGCGGTTTTGTTGCTTCAGAAAGTTTTGGAAAGCCTTCACGAGCTCCCGATTCTTAAAGAGGTCAAGCTGTGTGCTAAGGCTGAAACAGGTTCAAAAGACAAAAAGTGTAACCGTGGGGGGGGAGGAGGAGCAGAGGACAGGGGGTAAGGGATGGAGGCATTCAGGGAAAAAGAAGCATGAGCAATATCTTCAGCAGCAAACCTAATACGTACATTCGTCCATACATCTGTGCATCTTCTATGCTTGCCTTCAGGAGCGGATCACGTACCTGTGTCCCATCATGCAGCTGGAGGCTCTGTCCACGGCATCACACTACCCTACTAGGCTAGACTGGCAACTTCATGCTCTTTAAAAAACCTGCAGTTTCACTGCTCCACTCCCCAAAGGGTGTTCAGTCTGATGTGCATGTGGTTTATGGCAAAACTGTACGAACAATTAAAGGTATGCGTTGGTGTTACTATGTTCTGTTAAGGAGACTGGGTCCAGTCTGAAGGAAGAAATCTCATTTTTTAATTCCCAACGGAGGTAAAAATCAACAAATAAAGTTGACCGGCTTAAGTAGTCGCCTTGCTCTTACTGCTTTGTTGCAACGTGTAGCATGAGTTAATTATTACTATCTTGTTGCATTTAGGTATTAATACATTTAACCTCTATGTGCTAAAACCCTCAAGGGCGTATTTGTGCTTTTTCAAATATTAACTTTGATTATGGATTCAACAGAAACTGGCTGATCTTAGTTTCTGCCACCTGGTCAGAAACTGAAAAACAAATATTTTTCTGATCAAACAGATCAGTACCACCACATTATGCTCGCAACAACACTCTTCAGTGTGGAAGCTGTTCCTGAGAGAAGTTAACATTCATCTTAAAAAGGAGTTTGAAAATGAAGTTCGAGGGTGTGATTTAAAAGGAAACTGTATTTTTCACAAGATGTCGACAACATGTATGAGAATCATTTTGGCTGCGAGAAAGACAGAGAGCGTAGAAAACAGGAAGGCTGAACGCGATACAGCAAAGCTAATCAGTTTTAATCATTTCAGCTTTCAACCTCTGTCATGGAATACGTTGAATCAGGAAAACCTTGGAAGAAAAAATAAACTGATCTTTTAGTAAGGCTAGCGGTGCAAACAATGCTAAACCATTTTATTGATTGTCCAATTTACAGTTTTTAAGATTTTTTAAGACTAGAATGTAAAAAAAATATTCTTTTGGTTTCTTAAATCTCTCAAGACCAATAACTTTGTACAGCTATGACTGTATCATCACCATCTTCCATTAATAGTTAACCGCTTTTTAAGCAGTTTTCCTATTTCTGCCAAGTTAAACCACTAGCATACACGTGGTTTCTCCTTAAAAGGTTCCTTCCGTATTTAAACACATCAAATGGGAAGAAAATATTTGGTGTGGACTTGCATTGCTAATAGTAGTTCACGACACATTTAGCAGATCCCACTGGTTTTGCCATTTGCAGCTCAGATGGGCTAACACCAACATCTTTCCCAAATCAGAGTTCTGACTTTCCAGGCAAAATGAAAGGACACTATAATTTACTTAATTCGGGTAAATATAAAAGTAACACATTACATTGCCTGGGACATGTTAATGACCAGTCAGCCACATATGTGTTTGTCTGCATTGTGTGAAACCTTGAACCCAAGGGGGAGCAGGAGTGAAAATCCCCAGAACAGCATCTGTAGATTACTGTGACTCTGGGCAGAAACAGTCCCTGATCCCCATTCTCTCAGTGGCAAGGTGCAAACTGACAGCACAGTAATACAGTCTGGCCCCCATACAGAGCCACTTTCAACATCTATGAGCCATAACTCAGATTGGAAACGCAGATCTTGAATGAAGTAAGCGGTCTGAACTCCTTGCCAGAAGGTGTCAGGGACTGTCTTGTCTAGCAGCATGCACGTATGCTTCATGAGCATATGAACAGCATGCAAAAAGTGCAGTTTTGCTGTCGGCAACAGGGAAAAGAGATAACTGTTCACAGTAATGAACCAGTTTTGGGGGAGGCATGGGCAAACAGGTGCAGTGAGGCTCTAAGATCATGCTGAAATCCCTTAAAGTCGGAGGTTTTGCATGGCCACTTGGTACACAGTATATATAAGTAACAATGAGGATTTCTAACCAAATGAAAGGGGAGGGATGGGAAACAAAAGACACGCACGCACACACACTAACTCACACGCACTCTGACAATGTCCTTCACTTCTGACTTCACAGATAACCAGATTCTGGCTGAGGACTATGAGCTGTTCATCAAAGGGCATCCCTGATTGATGATTCAACATAACAGCTACCCTGATAAACTGTCTGCATGGGTGTTTGATAAGTCCCTCCCTCCTGTAATTGACCAGAGGCCAGTGCACTCAAACAGAAGCAATCTGGGGCGCTATGTTGAATATAAAGGATGTCCCTTAGAGAGTGGTTCTGATGTAATCCCCTCCAAAAGCTTATTATTATTATTATTATTATTCAGCAAGAATGCAAGGAAAGTGATACAGCTGGCTCAACTCTTTTGAGCAATGTGTGTATCATGTAACACAAAACATTAAAGCTAAAAAAAAAATGACACGACAAATTAAACGTCGTTAAACCTGCAAGACATGTTCACTTTTTGATCACATTTATTTGACAAATCCACACATCAATCCTTGCATTTTTGCTGAACTGCTGTAAGGGGATTTGAGTTTCTTCCACGGACAGCACACGTTTACATATTAACATTTACCATTGCACATGACTGGAAGAGTATCGCCATCTAGTGGCGACTGAATGCTACAACACGTATTGTTTCTGCATAGTTCTAATGGACTTATCACCCAGGGTAGCGAATAAAGGGCCCAACGACTGTCCAGATTTGAAATGTGCAACTACTCCTGCAGCGGCATTTCAAGTCTGAAGGCAGAAGACGACCTCTGAACCCTCAGCATGAGTTTAGGAAATATGGGGGCTGAGATCTCAGAGAGAAAAGTGGGACAAGAGGGAGACCAGATTGTTTTGATTGTGTTTTGGCAACTCCGCTTGTTAGGAGTTAAAAGAACTTCCCACAAGGACAATTTCTGCTCTCTGGGAAAAGAAAAAAACAGCACAGCCGCACAAATGTTCCTATGACAGAACGCAGATCAATTTAAATGTCAGCAGCTCTTGGCTGTATATGGTTACACTCTAACATCTTGTTTTTTAAAATCCTTTTATTGGGGAATAATGACAAAAGACTCTTGGCAGATTGGTTTCTCCATAATAAAAAAAATTATGAGATTAGATTGATTCTTAAATTGTGACCAAAAACTGTAAAGGTCATTAGTCACATCTAATTAAGTCACACTTATTTTCTTATTTCCAGCTCGTTTGTGTGTCAGCAAAATAATAGGAGAGGCCCTGATGCTGGTTTTAGGTCTGATTTATGCTCATTGGGTTTGGTCTGGTCTGGTCTGAGCACAGTGTAAGAAATGAGAGGCGAGGAGAGGGATGCAGAAGCTACACTGGTACATGCAACATAGATACAATATACTGTACTTCTGGCTAAAGAGGAAAAAAATAAAACACACCGCACTCTAGGTACTAGGACACCCATTTTTTTGTGTTACTCACAATAAATCACTACCAATGAGTAGTTAAAATAAAGAGGTGTTTTCCAATGGCAGCAGGGAAGGAAATACATCAAAAGTTTGTCACTGGTCATAAAGAAACATGGAAACAAAAAACAACATAACATGATATAGCAGAACATACTGCAGGACATGGTTTCTCAGCAGTAAGGGAACTGATACCTTTATTAATCTAAGTTTTTGGGTGTAACTTGCATAATAACATTAAATATATTATTGTATCCAACAACATGTTATAATTCCTGAATTTCCTCTACATGAAATCCGAGGGGCATATTAAAAACACTAAATCTTTGGATAGTTAAAGACTATATTTCTTATCTGGCACGATTACTGTGTCGACTTTTGATTGCCTGACAACTGAGCTCTATACAAAGACTATATAACATTAAAGAGCTGTTGTTGCCCTAATTATGTTATGTCTGCATGAAAAAAGGCAAATTGCTGGACATTAACAGACACTAACTTATGTTGTCTATGACCCTCATGTACAGTACCCTCCAAATGTATTAGCACCCCTCATAAAGATGTGTAAGAATACTTAAAGTCAGTTTTGTTGAAGTGACATAACGACATACTGAAAAATCCTCCACCAGCCTTGTTTGTCACAGTTGAAACAATTTACTTAATAAATCACTGTAGATTAGGGTTACCACTGGTGCAATTAGTTGCCATTATCAATGAAGTCAACAAGAATCATTCGCCAGCATCAATATTTTAAGTCGGCACAAACTTTTTATCGATTCATTTTTTAATCAATTTATTAACCCTTAAAACCTAACTGCTTTTCTCCACACGACTTTGATCTGTAGTGGTCTGGTGTGTGTTTGTGTACGTCGGTGAGGTTTGGCACCAGTAACCAGGAACTGCCGACCTTGTCCAAGTTGTTCTTCTGTGTGAGTTTCTAAATACGTTCTAATAGGTCTCTCTCTCTCTCTCTCTTGTAAATGAGAACTTGTGTCTCAATGAGACAACCTGTATAAATAAGAGTTTGATTAAAAAAAAGTTTGTAGTTTAAACAGAGTCACAGCAGATAAAGCAGCTGCTTCAGTGACGAACTACCCGGGTTATAAAATTACTTCTCAGCTTTCAAAAGCTTGAAATGGTTTCAAGTGCGTAGGTACTTCAAGTAAGGTGACGCTAAATGGGAAGGTTGATTTTCTTGGTTTAACACAGGAGCACAAAGAGATATACATGAGTGTCTGAACAGAATATACGACACCACAGGGTTTAATGATAAGCCGTCAGAGAAGCAAGTCTGAATAAGCTGAAGGCTCTCTGTGTGGTTAGACACAATGTCTGTCTGCAACATTTTCCTCTGAATGATTATGTATGGAAACGTTTACGCCACAATCTGGCATCAAGTTTAAGTGCTTAAGGCTGGGCCTGACTTTAATGTAGCCTACCATATCATTTCTACCACTGACTGATCGAGTCACATTTAACCGTGTAAATATAGACGAAGAAATATTACTTGCCATTGTAATTGTACATTATAGCAAAATTAGTCTTCTGCATTTAATCCATCCCTTAGGGAGCAGTGGGCAGCTCCCAGTGCTGGGGGAGCAATCTAGGGTTAAGGGTCTGATATTAGATATTAACATCTAAATAAATTATTTTCCATTCACAGAAACCTAAAAACAGTAGTCAATAAATACAATTCATTGGTATGTTACATTGACTTGCTACAGTGCTATCCAGCATTAATAATTTTGAAATTAAGGGGTTTCTTAAGTTCCTAATGACTGAAATTAGTCCTGTTTTAATTTATTTCCTGTTCAATCTTGTCCCATTTGACATTCACATCATATTGAGTATCCTGAGCTTTCGTTGTTTAACTATGTATACGTGTATGCATTCTTTTTATAAATTTTTGTCTTGTTGGAGGTCGCATTTTATTGAAAACTCCATTATAATTCTATTACAATCCATACTTCAGTGTTGTAATTAAATGCCAAATTTGGCTGCTGAAGCTAATGAACTAAATTAAAGCCTGCTTTTGATCTTTGGAGGAGAGCTAAGTTGATAGAGTTACTGACTAATTGACAAATTCGTCAATCGATTAGCTTCAGGTCGGTGTTAAAGAATGCTATTTGCTATAAAGACAGTTTCTTCCCCCTGATTTTTAATCTGATCAACAATCAGAGTACTCAGATCAATACTATACAAATTTACACCAATTAAACCATGTATTATTCTTTTGTATTTACAAGAAAAATATATTTCTATTTACATTTTTTGTGTGTTCTCTTAACATTTTTGTCACTGAGAGCAAAGCGGAACCAAAGTCAAACATCCTGTTGTATGAAGCAACTTGATGATTAAAACTGATTCTAAAATAAGAATCAGGAGCAACCCTGTGGGCAAGTTTAAGCTATTAGCTACTTTTGTGTAGACGTTCCAGCACTTCTGAAGAACACTACTAATCTGCCTGATTTAAAAAGCTTGTTCTTTTGTCTCTCCAAAATTGAAGCATGTCTAAGGAAAAAAAAATTGATATTTTGTCATATTTTTATACATTACTGAAGCTCCTGGACACTAATCAAATAAAAAAAAAGATTTCAGTTACATTTATTCTATTGAAATTGTTGGCGGTGTCAGTTATTATAGTGTAGATGACTTTTAAGACTTTTTACACATCTTTAGGTGGAGAGGGTACTGTATAAGAAGCTCCTTTGGCATTTATAAAACAAACATGATTACATTACGTTGTACCTGCAGATATTTAAAATAATGTAGAGTTAAAGAAGTATAAGTTGTTGGAAATAATACTTTTAAATATTACAAACCCTACATGAAAAAACATATTCCTTAAGCTGTCAATGATTGTATTTTAAAAGCTTCTGCACTTTGATGTATTGTGTTTTTCATTACATTTTACCTACATATTTGATTTACTCTTTGTGTAAAGAAACTATTTGCTACCTACACTCAAAGAAAAGGTACTGTGACGAACACATTTAAAGATTTACCAGAAGACCAAAAAAAAAAAAAAAACAGACAAATGAGCCTACCATAATGGATGATATGGCAGTTCAAATGGGACCCATATCAAACACTTTCCTATGAGTATGATGGTGTGATGACATAAAACACATAAGCACAGAACAGAACGGCAATGGCACAAAGAGGGGCTTTCAGATTTGTTGTAAAAACCTGATGTGTCAAAACAAGACATACAAATCCACAGGTTGGTTTAGGAGTGAGAGGAAGGGAAGGAAAGGTGCCAGCGGTGCGCAGTAACAGGACAGCTACTCACGTCGTTTGCAGCCGCACTTTTTGATCCTTTTGGGGTCTGTGATGTCATCGTGACAAGCTTTGCAGTAGAAAAATGCTCTAAAAATGACAAGGAAAATATTAAGAATTTCAGTCACTCAATGAAAGATGGCTGATTTTGTTTCAGAGATTTTGCTTGATTCATTTTTTGTTGTTGTTTTTTTGTTTTTTTTCCACCAGGGTAGCGTAATTACCGCTTTACTTCTTTGGCATCGCTAGCAATAAAGAATCCCAGTGTTCCGTCCTGCAGCTTGACGTGATTGCCCGGGTTGATGAGGATGCTGGGTAATTAAAGACATACAGACAGAGCAAAAAAGACGTGTTAATGTCCAGCCGCCTTTCAGTTCATGCCCACAACAAGCTAATCAAGAGGAATGGTACACACACTTGTTAAGGCTTTTAATCCAACTGGGACTGTGTTGACACGAGCTAAATTTTATCTTTCATTTTACGCCACTCTCGTTTGGTTATTCATGTGCGTCAGGCTAGTGAGAACAGATATATTTCCTTTGCTTTTGGGCAATTTGTGGATGTGGTACTCACACAGATGGACAAAATGTGCAACAGTATGACTGGACACTGAATTTTTATTATTTTCTTTCTCACAAAATGGTACTGGATTGGTCAGGGGGTGAGAAGAGGGACAGAGAGATACAAGTAAAAGGGACGAGGGCAGAAAGAATTAAAACCATGGCCATGTAGTGGTTTTATTCTCAGCACTCAAATACAGTCATCTTGGCAAAACAGATGTTATGATGGCCACTGAGACACGGCTACGGTATAGAGTTTATATACAGTTGTAGTAGTTGTTTCAGTTAGTATTTGACAGTGGGATGCAAGGGAATGAACAGCTCTTTCTGTCACCTCTTGTGACTCTATGATATATACATAACAAAGCTCTAAGAAGCGCATATTACAGGTTACTCAAAAGAGAAGAAAAGTGAAAAAGGTCCCCTTAAAAGTAGTAGTACCATTTAAATTAATATAATTCAGGAAAATCAATAGTTACTTAAGTTAATACATACTTATTTTTAACTACAATAATATTGCATTACAGGATATATTAGAGTATCTTTGTGAGTGGACTCAATTCAAAACTCTCAGTGATTCGCTGTATCATTCCCCATTAATTAGACCACGACACAGAAAACACACATATATAGTGTAATCACATACACACACTCATACACATACACACAAACGCACACACACACACTGGTCATTAATGGTTACCTTAGGGCAACAATCATCAATGAAGTGGGTGTGAACTAAAAATTTAAAACATGGTACCAACAAATCTTCAAAAGGTTGCACTCCTTCAAAGTAAAAGCTCAGATGATAGATAAGTGTTTTTTTCCTCTTCACATAAGTTTTTAAATTTAAAAAATTGAGGTGTTTTCTTACGGACTTGATTCACATATAAGCATGTTAAAAAACTATTCAGTAAAATTTCAACCAATATTTTGAAAAAAGTGTCTTATTTTAGACACACGGTAAAAGTGAGATTGTTGTCTTGTGAAAATATTCAATACTAAACAATCTTTCCTCTGAGCTCTGGAAATGGTAACATTGAAAGAATAAAATAAGCACCAATCAGCCATAACATGATCCCTCTTTCCCAACAAAGCATCACTGTCCTGTGGCAAAGAGGGCTGTTCTTTGTCCTAGACACTCAAGTCATAGACAAGGAACATCTTGAGGAGTACCAACATTTTTGGGGCCTGTAGATTATGTGGCAAGGTTTTTACATGTTATGCTTGTATCTGCTTAACCTTGCAGATGTTGACAAATTTGTTGGCTTCCCTGGAGACCATGTGTAAAAAGCCTTAAAATCAATCCAACCAAATGCAGCAAAAGATCACACATGGGGAAGGGTTGTCGCTTAGTCGCTATAACCACCACTAGACACTATCTGCATGTAAATTAGTGTTTTGGGATGCATGCCAGAAAAAAAGCCATTGCTGTCCTGTAATTACAAAAATAATCACACAAACGTGGAGTTTAGGAAGCTCTACCGGGACTTTTTGCTGGAACTGTTTGTCTTGTCAGCTATTCATCATCAAACACTCCATGACCACAGCTGAATAATGGGGTGGGGGTGGGGAATCTGTAATGGTGTGGGCTAGTTTATCTTCCAAAGACCCAGGAACTCTTGTTAAGGAACAAGGCAATGTTAATTCTTATAAATACCAGGAGAAAGGAGCAAAAAGCAATAATTCAGATAGAAAGAACAAAAAACAATAGTGAAGAACTAAAGATATCTTTTAGATGGAATGTGGTATGACGTCACATACCATCTATCTGTGTTGTTCTCCAGTCATTTGTTTACAAGAAAGGCTTGCCACACGTGCATGTATATGCATGTGAACAGCTGCCACTCAGGCCTTAGCCTCTCCCTCCCCTTAAAATGCCACCGCTGTGTTCACTTAAGGATGATAAGAACCTATTATTACCGCAAAACAACAATGGTCTTTTGTAAAGAAGTTGTCAGATAAGGAAAGAGACAAAGCGAGGATTAACATTGGCCTCATGTTTCCAAGGTGGGGAGCATTTTGAGAGAGGAAGTAGCTCCAGTTTGACTCAGAGCTATTTTTTCTCCTCTGAACAGGTGGGTAACAGCATGAAGTAAAAAGGTCTTTTTGTTGGTGTTACAGTCTTGTGTGCCAGTTGTTACTGTTATGTGAGGCAGGAAGCCTGTAGCCTAGCTAACACAGTTAGCATTGTTTAATGCAGCCCGGTGGGCTTGTGAGCAGCCCACATTGATCCTCGCATACATTTAGGGTATTCTTTCTTGAGAAAGTTTTTTTTAAAATTGAGTCTGATAACTGGTCTGGTGCGTAGATTTTGAAGGTAGAGAGAGGCGTGGCTTGCCACACATCTTGTTTTGGTCTACATGTAGTGCTCAACAGTGCACCTAGTGGTTAAATTTTCCTTGTTGCTCCTTTAAATAAAACTCTCATGAACTCTACCAGCAAACGGATTAATGGCTGTTAGTTGGTCTTTTAAAACGATAATAATCTCCCACATGTGGAAACATCAATAAACAAGGGCTTAAACATATGGCATAAGATGAAAATGGGAAGGGTTTCGGAGGACCAAACAGTCTAGAAGAACTAGAGAGACTGTGAAAAGAGGAACACTCCAAGTTCCTTCTCTCTGTATGTTCTAACCTTGTGAAATGTTATAGTCAGAGCTCTGGCCTATTGGCAAAAGTTCTCTGGCCTATTGCCAAAAGTTAGCCAAGCTTGTATCAAGTTTAAGCAGCGCACAAATTAAAGGTTTTAATCTTGCTCAACAATGCTCTGTTTGATATTGCGCTAGAGCAATAAAAGATGAACTGATTTGAAAACCTTTCACACATCCTTACCAGAAGGTGCCAACACATTTGTCTGCATGTGCTAAGATCTTCTACATACTGTATCTGAGAAGTTTGAAGAACCTCTTGTCCTTTTTTATGTTTAAGCAGCTTCTGTTCTTCAAATGATCTGTTTTTTGCAAGGGCCACTGTAGGCCCACGGCAAGTGTCAAAAAACCCACTCAGTCACAAGTCATCTTAACTCTACGGCTGATTGGTATATATATATATATATATATATATATATATATATATATATATATATATATATATATACACGTGTGTGTGTGTGTGTGTGTGTGTTTGTGTGTTTATGTACTCACTGCCGGTCAAATGTCTGGACATAACTTCTGTGGGTAACTCTGGTTAAATTGTTTGAGCTGGTGGACTTTATCCCAAACTGCCTACCGATCTCCATTATGTTGTATGCATGCATCCATACATTAGTGAGCGTGATTAGGTGAATATGACTGTTGTAGTTTCAAATCACATTGAGGGGTCAGTATGACTACAAAAGTATGACTACATTATGCATATTCAGTTAATTTACCATTTTCATTCAAATGTGTGTGATGTGTCCAAACATTTGACTGGTTGGTATATTTATGTTTAACCTATATCCATATATTTGATGTGATTATATTGCACCAGTCATGCAGATAAAATAGTTTTTTTTCCCCACGTCTACGAAATACATCAGCTAACATTTCCTGATACTGGATGGCCTCCAGAGGAGTGGACAGGCAATATCTTTGGCATGCTATTTAGTAAATAGAACATCAACTAATTCAACTAATACAGTTCTACAAACAATGCTGCCCAAATCTGAGATTTTACAAGTGTATCAATCCATGACATATTTGTGAAACCAGGTGCAAACTGGTGAAAGTCAAAGTTTCAAAACCTCACATTGTGAGCAACAAGGCAAGCAGCAAGCACCATTATGTGACTGTGTTGGAGCATGCAGTTACCAAACAGCATGAAGAGGTCAGTAATCAAACAGAAATGCATAGCCACCGCAGTACAGGTATAGGGACAGGTACGTAGATGCAGACGGTTGCAGTAACTTCTGTGCAGTTGGATTGTTTCTCAAACACCAAACTGACAGGAAGTGACCTCACTTGGGAACATCTACTTGAGAGACGCACGAGCATGACTGTACATGGTGGCTGAGACGCACGTGGAAAAAACAGAATGGACATTCACCCACAAAAAATAAATATGGCTCTCAAGGTAATCAGACGTACTCAGACACACAAACATGCACACATGGATACACATGTAGCACAGAATATGAGAGGGTGATGGAATGTAAAAGTGAATTGTGGTGCTCGTGAATAAAAACATTTAGTTTGGATAAATCTAAGGCTATCCAAATTCGACAGCTCCATGCTTTGTCTAGAGTGCATCACTAACAGTAAAAAAGGGTTGAGGTGAGGCTGCATTAAAATCCATGAAGGCAGAAACATGGTGCTGTGTAAGCCACTGCTTATAGCAATGTCCAATAATTTGTCATTTTATCTAAAGAATAACATCAACAGATCAGAGCTTATCGACACCACATCTGATCTAAGATATTTGCACATAAACTAATCACTAATTCTTAGACACAGAACCACAAAATGCTGCTCTGACACTGATATAAAAACACCAATGGGTGGGATGTTGATCTTCTTTGAGATCACACACAGAAAAGGTGTTTCAACTGAGCGACACTGGAAATAAAATGACCATGAAAAAATAAAATCAATTAAAACGGTTAAGGACAAAACTAAAAAAGAGACCAAAATAGAGGTAGATATGAAGAGGGTGAGAGTTTGGCCTTGGTACACCGACAACAGCAAAGACAAAGAAACAGTACTTCTACAAACATGTCCAATTTATCTATCCTCTCTCTCTCTCTCTCTCTCTCTCTCTCTCTCTCTGGCTGCAAAGAAGTTAGTGCATTAAGCACAAGGGACACCATAAAAAGTCAGAAAAAAGAGGCCTGTGAGATAGTGTTTGGAAAAATATCCTTGGGGGAAACTCCCAAAGTCAGAAGCTTTAAAGTGGTGGAGATTGGGTGGAACTTTGGAAGTAAGATAAGGTAGAGGGCATACCGCTTTCGGCTTCTGCAAACAACAAGAAAAAATCTCAAATCACACATTAATCATTGACATAAAAAGAAGAGGATAATGTAACTGTTGCTACATAAATATCTGAAAATTCACTAAATAGGCCTGATATGGCAGCATTTGATGCAGGTCCACTGGGGAAGTCCTTGTACCTAAAAGTGACTTTATTATTACTTTAAGAAAAAGATGGGATGCCTTTGACAATTGCACAGTGGCAATTATTTTGTAGGTAGTTCATCAAAAGGCCTGAGAATGTATGGGAAAGTAGATCATGAGTCATTTAAATTTACAGTGGCTATCAAAAGTACACGATGAGGTTAAACGGCCAAGTTTTTAGGATAAAAAAAGACCATAATAAATGTAAACTGAGCCAAACACTGTTTGTGTTCTACTTATGACAACAACCTCCCATATGCTGTATTTTCTATTTATCTTGATCAATGAGTACAGTCTTTAAGACAGAAGCATTTTTTCCCCAAAGAAATCACCCAGGCTTGGCTAAAATTTCCCATAACCTTCTAAGAGAAGGTTTCATCATCTGATTAAATGCAATTTTACCTTCTGGGCCACAATTGCAAACAACACGTGAATCACCAAAAGAACCCACAGAAGAACATGACGGTGGCAGCATCATGATCTAGGGGTTTTGTTTTTAGAAGAAACTGGCGTTGTAGTCAAAATTGGGGAAATTCTAAACCAACGTCGGTCAATTTTCCCCAAAAAACTTGGAGAATCTGCTAAACAGTTGTGGATGAAGAAAGATTTTATTTATTTTTTGTTCTTCAGAATCACTGTGAGTCCAAGCATGCATCCAAATCAATAAAATAGGGTATTCACAAGATGCCAGTCTATATAGCAAAGATTACCAAGTTAAAATGTGGGATGCAGAAAGACTCCTTTGAAAGAAGACTGAATGCTAAAATTTAATGAAAAGATGCTTTAACAAAGCATCAGTGTAAGGCACTGCTCACAAACACAGATTATCGTAAACATTTAATTGATTATCATAACATTAACAGGTTTGTTTGTCCTTTAGTTGTTTTTGTTTGATTGTTCTACAAACTAAAGATGATTTTTTTTTTTTTACCTTCCAAAAACTTGGCGTTTTTACTAGGGGTGTCCTTTGAAAACCACTGTAAAGGGTATTTTTTAAGTAAATTCGTTAACAGAAATACGAGCAAACAGCATCATGTTGGTACCCTAATATTAAATGAAGTACTAATGTCAGAATGAGCATTTCAGTAAATGCACATTTTCATGCAACTTTGTCAGAACACAAGAAAAACATTTCACACAGGCGAAATGGGCAGGGATGGGAAGGATTTGGCAATCAAGGAAACAGGAAAAAAAAAAAAAGAAGCAACTTTGTGCTGTCACTGAATAAACACTAAGGCAGAATTAGTGATAATCAAACACTACACAGTCAACAATGTGAAATTTGAATGTGGGTATATTGCTCATGTATATGTGGTCCTGATTGGAATCGGCCACCTCTTAGTTGTCTGAAACCATTCCTCAATGCTACGTGGCTCACGATGCTACTTCATCTAGAAGTAGTTAAGATCAATATGTTTCATACGTCTGGCAATTTCAGATTTGAAGTAATCTTTTAATCTCACCAAATTAACATCCGGTAACTATTATTACCAAATATTAACGTCTTGGAGTGGCCCAGCCAGAGTATTTACTTGGATCCAATAGTGAATCTGTGGAGGGAGCTAAAGATGAGGGTGATGGCAAAGAGGCCTTCCAAGCTCAAAGACCTGGACTCGTCACCGAAGATAAATCATCAAAATACAAGTGGAAACAGGCAACAAGGTGATGAGCAATTATAAGAAGGATCAATTGCTATAACTGCAAAAGCTATTTTTCCACTGATTATTGAGACATGCGTTAAAGAAGGCTTATAGGATTATATTTCTTTATAAAAAATATTTGGTAGAATTTTAAGGAATGCTTTTGTATTTTAAATAACTTAAACAAAGCTTTTGAAGAAAATGAACAACTTAAAAATACATATATAGCTAAAAATAAGTAAATCAAATTCAGTAGCTTTTAAATGCATCCATACATATAAGGAAAAACCTGATTACTGTGCAGTACAGACATTCAGTGCCTTGTAAAAGTATTCATACCCCAAAAACGGTTTCACATTCTATCAAGTCATAGCCACAAACTGTAATGTAATTTATTGTGATTTTATGGACAGACCTACAAATAGTAGCAGAAGTGAAAGTGGAAAAACTGATGAATAGGTTTCAAAGTATTTTACAAATACAAATCTCAAATGAGTTGAGAGTTTATTCAGTCCCCCTGAGTCAATATTTTGTAGAACCACCTTTTGCTTTAATGACTTTTGGAATATGTCAGATCAGCAAATCTACACAGTGACACATTGGCTCATTTGTCTTTTAAAAAAACAACAGTTCAGGCTTAGATTGGATGAAGACCATCTTGGAACACCAGTTTTCAACTGTCTGTTTTGTGTCACATTGATTTAGATTTAGGCACAGAATTTGACTGGGACAGTCAAACACACAAATATACTTTAATCTAAATCCTTCAAGTTCAGCTCTAGCCATATGTCTCAGATTGTTGTCTTGATAAGAAAACCTTCACCCCAGTCTCAAGTCTTTTTCACGCTACAGGATTTCGTTCACTAATTACCTTTTATTAAGCTTCATCTATTTTTTTCAACAACTCTGAACACCTTCCTTGTCGACGTTGAAGAAAAGCACCCCCACAGCATTATACTGCCAACACCGTATCTCAGGTTGAGCATGGTGTGTTCAGGGTATTGGCTTTCACCACACATTTGACCAAAAGAATTTCCTTACACATGTTTGCTGCATCGATGGTTTGAGGCCATCTGCGAAGGAAACCTACATAGATTTTGTTCAATTTAGACTTTATTCATGCCACTCTTCCAAACGAACCAGATTTGTTGAACTGAGGATGATGGTGATGTCTAGGTCAATTTGCTGCTGTGCTTCTTTTCATTTTGAAATAATGTGTTGAACATTGCTCTACACCCAAAAATGTGAACCGGGGCAGTTGTGACAACACCTTTGTTATTCAAATTAAAGGGACAGTGTGTAACTAATTTGGCTTTTAATTAGCAAATATGAAGTTTTGCTTTTATACGTACATATTCTGGCAAATTCTAATAATCTCACATCAAAAATGAAAGCGTTCTCATAACTTAGAATTAGTAGTTACATAGGTGTTGCTGTGCCCACTGGTAGGCGCCATGTTGCGTCGCTATTTCTGATTTCAGAAGCTGACAGGGGCCAAACTGTCAGCCATACAGGTTGTCTCCCTGTCTGTCTTCTATATGGGAACGTGCTGTCGGTGGAGGAGCAGTATAAAACAAGCAAAGGCAACCGTTGATCATTCTATTTGCCATTTTCTGTTGAAATGGAGATCATCCATACTCTTCGCCCAGCGAGAGGGAAGAGAAAGTAACCAAGAAAAGAAAAAGCAATAACAATTGTGATTGTTTTTATATTTGCTTATTCTAGAGCCCAAATAAGCGACCACACGTTCAGAACGAGCCCAAAAAACCTCGACTCATGGAATTTGCAAGCGACTTTAGGAAAAAACAAGCAGGCTTGACAACGATGCCAAAAACCATTTCACACGATGACCGCAGCTATTAGGTATAAGCAGTAGCTAATACACGGAGGACATGTTTACATTGTCACACTTATTATACTCAGAGGCTTCAGTAGTAGCTATTACGGCAAAGTCTTTTATAATTCATTAAGCGCACCACTAGATGGTGCACCAGTGTAACACTGGGGCTTTAAATGTTAAAAGTGGACAACTACCCTGGTTCACCTTTTTAAGTGTATGATATGTTAAAGTGCGGGATATTTAGAAGTTAACCCTGCATCTAATTTAAGAGTAATGTCTAACGTAGTGTTAGAAAAACAGGCTAAACAAATACACACAGCACACCTCAGAGACGTTTTTCTGATTTACTCATTTTCCTTTCACTTTATAGTTCAGCACTACTTTAAAGTTAGTCACCCACATGAAGTCCAAAAGTTTGTGGCTGCAGCAGGACAAAATGCGAGAAGGTTCAAGGGGTATGAAATATTTTTTCCAGGAGAGTGTACATACAAAGTAAGTGCCTTCTTGCTGCGTTTCTGTCCTGTTAACTCTTAATCTTAATATCTTACTTTACTGAGCTGCTTACTTTGCTAGATAAACCCGTACGGGATTACTAGCACTCAAACCTTTAAAACACCAGTGTCATTAAGTCTACAGAGGACAATTTTTTTTTTTATCAAGTGACTTTGGTGGACGCTCGGAAGTTCCCTTTTACTGCACAGATATGACAGAAAGATTCACAAACCTGCTCTCTCCCTGCTCAGACTTGAATTCAATGGCAATGAGCAACAGCTTCAGCTTCACATAGCACAGCCTGGGAAACAAAAACACTTCATTGGATAAGAAATTCACAAAATAGGATAATGTGTTCAACACATCTTCCTTCATTTAGTATCACAAAAAAAAACCTTCTGCCATGGAGTCATACTTACTCGCACACAGCGGGGAAGGAGAGGCCTACAAAGGCAGTGGACAAATACTCAGTGTACATCTCATTAGCCACTCCTTCAAGGTAATACTTCTGCCATGTGTCTTCCTCAATCTGGAAAAAAAAAGCATAGAAATCTCATATGTGGATTTTGTAAAATACATGGGAAGGAAGAAAGCCGCACTGTTTCCTGTCCAACATCTGTCCAATGTGGTCAGCAGATGTTCCCCTGCAAAGCATCAGCCTGGTCATTATTAGCTGATACATCATCTTTACGACATTAAAACAGGTCTATAGAAGCAACCACATCAGTGTTGGGCCACAGAAACACTGAACAGATTCCAGATGAGTTGTCACAAAAAACAAAAACATAATGTGCCAAAACGACTGTAAACACAGCACTGAAAATCATTCTCTGCGCAAGGATGGTGGAGTTCCCACAGATCTGGCCCATCTGTCACCAGATAGAACACAAAACAGTGCGTGTGTTAACCTCGGCTTCAATCGTGAACAAAAACCAGAGAATCCCCTCATCTGTGCTACTTCGGTCTGTTCAGATGGACAGACAGGGTGATTAAATCTGTTCCTCTGAGTTACCTCAATGAAGGACCTCATGGAGAAGAGATTGGCCAGCATGGTCGACAGGCCCTGGGCCAGACAGCTCTGGGCAATGAAGCCGGCCTTCAGCTCGGCCAGGCATATAGCATCATCACCTTCCTTCCAGTTCCAGCTGGGAATGTTCAGCAGATGGGCCTTCAGAGCAGGAGAGACAAGGTCATGGCAAAAAAAAAGAAAAATAAGACCACAGAATTTTTTTTTTTTGGAGCCACTGTTAAAGGAATAGTTCTTTTTGGCAAATAAGCCTGATACAATCAGCACATTTATACGATCAATTTAATGTTTGACTCAACTGACAGCTGGGAAATGACAGTTTATAAAAAAAAAACACACAGGCAGTCTAGCTGAATCTGGTCAAATGTGTAACAAATTCCCAAAGACATTAAACCCTTCTCACGGTGTATTCACTTCTTAATTTACATGAAAATACAAAGCACACATGGGACAACCGGCAACTGAAAACTGCACAAAGCCTCAACTTCTATTACAATTATGGCAATAAGTTGTAAGAAAAGTGTACAAAAATGTATGCTTGACAATCTTTCCCTATCAAACAGGCAATGCACATTAATCTACAACCAAATCCAAGATTTTATATATGTGTTCATTAAGAATATTATTGAAGAAGAAAAATCTCACACAAGGGGAACATAATGGAATCTAATATACCCCAAAATGCTTCAACACTTACCTTATTATGATACTGCAGCATCTGTGTAATTATTCTGATCTTGGGATGGTAGTTCTTGATGGATATGACCCTTGAAACACAACCAAATCGATTCAACATGGAAATCTAACACTGTAAACAGTTTACCAGCTCACCTCCCACTAATTTCAGGTCCCGCAGGACGTTATATACCTCATGATGTTAGAGGCGTCTTCAGCGTCAGGATCTCCACAATATTTGTTGGCCAGAATCAGGCAGGCATCCGCTGACTCGATCTATGTGGAAAGAACCAAGCAAGGACACGCTTTGAAAACACCACTGTGGCGAACAGAACACATTTTTTATATCCTGCCTTCTGTTTCCACTACCATCTATTGTTGATAGCATTTCAATATTTGCTGCAACATTGCTTTTCCAAACTTGGATGGCCTGCAGTATGAATGCTCTATGTTTTCTAAATTCAACTTAGAAGATCATTTCAACTGAGGCTGTCTGGGATTTGTTAGGATTTTATCTCTCGAAGACTTTAAGTCAGCAACAATACCTTCACCCGGGCCAAATCGTGAGGGTTGAGAACAGATCCCTGGTAGAACTCGACTTGAGTAAAATGGCGTTTGAACAAGGCTTCCAGCTCAAGATTAGGGGAAATACTATCACGCAAAGACGAAAAGAGAAGGGTTAGAAAATGTGAGGACACACAAAAACACACATAAATAAAGCGTAACGTCCCACACTACCCTACACATTTCAAGAAGGAAAAGATGAACTTACTTATGGAGAAAAACAATTTCTACATTGACATCATCCCTGTCCTTGTGTAGGAAGTCTTTGAGGAAGTTGGAGACACTTTCGAGGGTAATATGACCACAGACCACAATGTGCCTGAAAGGGGGGGAACACATCTTCTTGAGTGGGCAACATAAATCACAGCAGACACTGGGATGTCTCCCAAAGATAATCAGACAAACCAAAAGCAGTACAGCATTAGCTCAAATAGAAAGTGAAAAAAAGATTTCAACAAGCATGTTAAGAAATGCGTTTTCAAAGCAAAAGTAACTGAATTATATTTTCTTTTTTTTGCCATATGAGTGAATTTTTTCCCCCCATTTAATGGAAGCGCTTAAATTCAGTGCAATCAAACACTTAACTCCACACCACTACAGAAAATCTAAGATATAATCACATATCCCGCAATGGTTGCACTGTCATCCGTTCTCAATATAAAAACTGTCCCTTCAGCCAAACCCGACCTTTGTGAGCAGAAATGATCTTGACAAAGACATATACATCAATAAACTCGTGCTTTTATACAGAGCATTACTAAAACTCTCAAAATGATTCAGAGGCCTGTGGCTGACACAAACTCTAAACAGGACCACGAAGCATTTGACAGCTCCTTGGCAGCATTCAGCAGCGCATTATGGCCGGGGAATCGGACAGAAAGCGCGCAGAGCTGATTACAGCCAGAAGAAAGACAGGGGTTCGTTTGAGACGGCCGTGTCCCCGGCTGTCCTCAGAGCACCCTGTAATTAAGTGAAAATGTTTTACTTCTTTCAAAAGAGGCTAGTTGTGGTTAGTTTAGATATTCATTATCACAGTGTTTGAACTTGTGGTGCTTGAAATAATTAGATTTTGGTGTCATCTTAAAATTTGTGTCATCTAAGAACTGTAATGTCTTTGTGCAACGTGTATCAATTGCTGTTGAAGAATTTTTTTTTTTTGTTGAGTAAAAAGAGTGCAAATTACAAATTTTTGAGTAAAGAAAAAAAATGTATTCAGATTTTTTTGTGTTTGTGTGGTTCCCTTGAGAGGTTAAAACCAGTAGATATCTGCACAAGAAAACTCACTCAGCATTTTTGCCTGGACAGATTAAGTTTCCCACAAACAGCTATTTAGAGGGAAACCAAGAAAAAAGCAAGATCATCTATAAACAACTCTCATTTCAGAATTATGAAAATAGCTTCATGTAAATAATATTTTCTAAACAAGAGTTCAAGTATATTTCAGACTTGTATATTTAATGTGTTCCTTTCCTAAATAAATTAGCACACAGTCAAGAAAAAATGCTGTTTTGCAAATGTATTAAGAACATACATATTTAGGTATTTTATACAAACGTTAATATGTATCTCTGTTAGTTTTACTTTCAAGATGCCCCTACAACTGGAGGTAAACACTCTTAATGCTCCTGTCACACTATTGCATATCTATATTTGGACAATTTAGAGATGCTATATATTATGGTTTTGTTTTTTAAGCCAAAAAAAGGACCATGACAAATGAATTAAAATATTTTTCTGCAACCTGGTTACATAAGTGTGCACAGCCTTCAACTAATATTTTGTTAAAGCACCTTCTGGTTACTTTTTTAGCAGTCTTCTTCAGTTCATGCCTACCATCATTTATAGTGTATGCAAGGATAGTTGGGAATAATGTAAGACAGTGACATTGTAAAACTGAAATTATCTCCAGGATTATTTAAAGAAAGACAAGGCAGTAAGTGGTTAGAGTGGCTGCTAAAAGGCAGACAGCAACAGTGAATGAGCTTCAGGAATTTCACACAGGGACTGGGTGTGTTCTACATGAACAGCAACATCCTGTATTCTCCGTATGTCTGGGCTAAGGAGCAAGGCTCTAAGACATGATACTTTTCCTCCACTGAAAAAATATCTTAGAAAGTTGAGGGAAAACATGTTTTGGTCTGATGAAATCAAACAAAACCTTCTGGGCCAACAATCAACAACGCTGAGTCTCAGCAAACGAGCCCAGCTTTCACAGTAAAGCATGGTGTTGGCAGCATCGTTCTACGGGGTTACTCTTCTTTTTCTTCAAGGGGAAAGAAATTATGAACAGTTCCAGATACCAAGCAAATACCAATCAGTTCTGACCCAGAACCTTCGGTGAGTCCAACGAAACATATCCCAATCCACATAAAAATTATTTCATAAAAAAAAAACTTAAAGTTAGGAATTGGCTGGCTAGGTTCCTGAGCTAAACCTGATAGAGAAATGTGGAAGAGGGCCATGTAGACTCCCTGTAAATCTGAGAGTTTTCAAGATAAAGCCGGTAGCCACTGTCAAGTCAAGTCAAGGTTTGCCTGTTGACAGAAAAAAGGCTGAAAGCTGAAACTGAACCAAAGGGTGATTCATCAAAGTATTAGTTTGAAGGGGTATGCATTTATGAAACCAAATCAATGCATTTTTTGTTTTTTTTTCTCCTTTGCATGGACTTATTTGCAAAAAAACAAACAAAACAAAAAAGCTGGTATTATAACAGCAGTGGGAATAGCTCTAAGAGCTACTGAATGCAACACTGCTAAGGAATTTAAGTGTCCCTCAAATCTTCACTGCATTGCATGCTAGGCTATGCAAATGCTCTGTTTGTAACGATGAAGATCCACTCATGCCAGATATTTGAATAACTTCATTAGCAGGGAAGACAAACCTTTTTTCTAAATAATTAATTGACCACTTTGGCACTCATGGCTTGTGTATACTTTATATTAGTTATATACACAGATGGTTGAGTTATAATTAAGGATGAAAAACAAATTAATTCACCGCAGAGGTAACATAACAAACAATAACAGGTAATATACAAAGTGGCAACGCATCAAAAGTGACATACTTCATAGACATGACGAGTTGTTTTTTCTTCCCAAAATGCGCTTAATTTCGTCACATTTAGATGCTCATAAAATTGCATTTTAGATGAGCAAACAAAGGTACCAAGATAATAAATAGTGTGACAACTTTAATTTAGTTTATGCTACATAAGGTCTGTGCATCTGGATGGCCTGCTGCTTTTCAGGTGCAAACAAAATCATATTTTATTTTATATTCTACAATCTATACCAAATGTTTTATAAGCTGTGTGCATATAGTTACAACTTTTTACATAATGCAATTAATCAAATTAGGAAAATTAAGTTAGACTTTTTTTAAGCAGCCTGAGGATATTTCCCTCTGTTAGATTATTTTACCACTGTTTTTGATTTATAAAATCACTCAGTTTTAGAAAAAATAATCATACATGTTAGTCATGATTTGTCCCAAGTACACTAATGGAAATGTGAGTCACTTTATAAACTTAATTTGCGCTGTTATAAGCTACTCAGCCAGAGTTTAGGTAAAAGTCTTACTGTTAGATATTATTAAGTTGAATCCAGTCCTTATATTGATGAGGATTAGTGTGGACATGCAGCAGACTCTAAGTATCCTGAGGAGACCTGCGCAGCTTCTTGTGCTATGACTATGGTCTTATCCGATGCTTGATGTGCCAGGAGACAACTGAACCACTTTAGTTAAAGTGTTGTGTATATATTAGAAAGTTATACATGATATTTATTAATCCTGATTACTTTCTTTTGAAATAAAATTAAGAGGAAATAGTTTTGCTGTCTTACTTTTGTGAGGTGTAAAGATGTGGCACTTTTTCATCTGCTGTAATGCTCACAAAAAGCTCTGGTGAAGATATTAACCTTTAAAGTCAAAATTTAAAACTAGACAGAACATTACCGAGGTCTGACTCAATCTGGCTTGTTGAAAGGAAAATATATTTAGTGGTGTTAAACGAAAGCCATAGTCAAGATCACTTAGTGCTCTCCTGCCCTGAACCATATGGCCTCGGCATGACTGAACTGAAGCGGACTTGGCAAAGCAACGTGACAGCCATATTAAGAGAATGACCGTTTTCGGATGTTGCAGGGCATAATGGTTTTCACAGATGTCGCCTCTGACCTTTACCAGAAATTAATGAGCAGCCGTGACCGAATGCTTGGCCAAAGAGAGCTAAAGGCAACTGTGTGGTCTCAGCAGCTGATGAGCTGAGATGTGTACGAGAAGCTGGCCCTATCTGGCACAAGGTGATTCTCATTTCATAAAACTCAAAATAAGATAAATAAGTGGAGTTCCCCTGTTTGAGCAACCAGGCAGCCCTCTATAAGGTTAAAATACTAGACAAGGAGTATTATGTGGCTGAGCATAAGGTTATAAATGTCAAAGACACCACTGAAAGCAACAATGTCAAGAATAAATGAATATATAGGGCACATGCAAAAAGAATCAATTACTTTATACACATATACATTTGCTTTTGCTTTTTCCCCCTGATTAGGATTCATTGAAAAAATAAGACATTATTTCTCCACATATAAAAATGTTTTTTTCCACAACAAAGCACTATTTAGAGTCTTAATATGGAAATATTTACAGAACTCATCCTGTATATGTACAGCTTCTTTCCTATTAGGTAGGAATCTCTAATATTTATGGTTTGCACAACAAAAAAAGCTTTATCCCCATCTAGTTGACATATAGTTTGCAATTCAGCTGAATATAAAGTGCCTTGAAAAAGTATTCAGTCCTTTGTCCTCTTTACTCTCATAATACAAAATTATATCCAGTGCAACATATTGCCTTCAGAAGTCACCTGTGAAGTGCATGTAGGGCATCTGTGTTAAATTTCATCCAAAAGTACATCTGTAGCACTTGCAAATCTAGCAAAGCACACACCCCTAAACACTAAACATACAGCCAGAGCCAAAAGGAAATGGTTACGGGGTATAGCATATTCATGTTAGAGCGATCCACTTAAAGTACAGAAATAAATCTCTTTCAGAATTTGTTGTAAAATGTGAAAACACATTTTCACAGATTTCTCTATCTCTGGGTGAACTCAAATTTTTGGAAAAGACGAATGGCCCAAAATTCCAGTCTAGATGGGAGAGACATACCCCCTTAAGCTATAATTGCGACAAAAGGTGGTTCCACAAAGTATTCACTCAAGAGACTTACATGCAAATGTAAGCCCCACCGCACTTTCTCAATTTGGATAAAGAACTCGCCTCTTCACCTCAAAATTGTACACTACTTTATGCTGGTCTGTCAACAACGAGCCCAATAAAATACACTGAAGGTTGCAATTGTAATGTAATAAAGTTCCAGGGGCGTGAATACTTTTTACAAGGCACTGCATATATCAAAACTACATTAAATAAAAAAGCACATTAGTGACAAAGTTCTTTACAAAAAAAATATCTAGAAACTTAAAACAAAAAAATAAATATATGAATAAAAAGATAAAAACAAGCAACACAAAAAATAAAAAAAATAAAATGCAACAGGGTTTCATTGCACATGCAGACAAAACATGCACATAGACAACCCGGGATGTCCTTGGGGGAAACAAGGAACAAGGAAAGAACAAACAGAGAGCTCAAACATCAGCAACAGAGGTCAATCAGTTGCTACTGCTCTAATCCTTAAATCAGTGATGAAAATCTTTTCAAAACCAATTGTGAAAATTTTTGTCAATTTTTACTTTTACTCCGTGTAAAGTTTTCAACCTCCTTTGAGGAAACCGTGACAGCTTTAGGTGACTTTGTGCAAGCTGTTTACTTTAAGTTGTAAGGCCTTCTCTCTTCATAGTGTGAATGTGTCTGGGTCTGCATACTTCAACTGGCTGAACCTTTTTTTTTTGTTTTTTCATTTTTCCAAAGGTCTCTGACAGGGTTCAGCCAGGGTTGAAATCAGTTTCCGTGCCAAGCCCTCGGCTGAAGTCGAGGCTAATGGAAACCACAGAGTCATAATGGAAACCACAGAGCCCCGAGTACAGTGGGCGCCAACAGAACATAACCCTTGTCATTACTACATCAACGTACGAGCTGTCACTGTGCTGATGGGTGTATGCTACACTGCAAAGAGAACTTTAATCAAAGCCAACATTAAACATAAATCTAACGTGGATCCAGTGTGAGTCCCCTCAGCTTTCAAATAGCCTTAAAGGTTTGTTTTAAATGACAGCGGAGGTGAAAGACTGGTTGCATTTGAAATCATTTAAAATGCATCATGATCTCATCAATTGAAAGCTCTATAATCAGTCAACTACAATAATCTCCTAATCTCATTTCCATTTTGCTTCTCAAATCTAGACACCACCAGAAAGCCACATGACAAACCAATTTTTGATAATAGTCTGTTCGTAAACGTATCTAAATTAGTTCTGCGAAACTCCAGGGCTTCTCAGAGTTTGTGTGTTTTGTGGGTATTTTATGATTGCTACCATGTGTCTGACCAAAGGGAGCGATGGAAAGGGATGTAGAAGGAGAAAAATGAAGTGAGAGGGAGAAATGATCCTTAGTTTTGACAAGGGCTTCACTCAGCACCCCTCTCTGAGTGAGGGCTGAAGTCACTAGCTAAACACAACATTTCATCAATCTTATCTCAGTGACAGGTGAATGTTTCAGAACAAAGGCTTCCCCCCTTAAAGCCTTATTGTACTGCTGACTCTACAGATTGTCCCCCACTAAAGAGAATGACTGAAACTGATCGGAGTAAAAATGGAGAAGAGTGGAAAAAAGAGGGAAAGGGCAAGATGGTAGTATGGAAATTTAGCAGAAAAAAAGGAGGGCTAGCCAGCCTGTTATGAACACGCACCACATCTGTTTGAAAATATTAACCTTTGTGCTGAACATCTGTAAAGCTGCTCTCTCGCCATTTCCTATCTTTCCAAGTATGCTGGTGTACTGACAATGTTTATTATGTCAGTTTGAATGTGAGGAAATCTCCTCAAGAAGGGAGGCTGCTCTGAATAGGGCATGTCTTTTGGGATGAATGGTGTGGAGTCAGGACAGGGTTGCTTGCTTTTGCAATGCCATCACTATTTCTTTTTAAGTTTTTACAGCACTAGTGGCACATTTTTTTGTACAGTAGGCTGACAGTAAAGGCAAATGAGAGGGGGGGAGACATGCGGCAAAGGACAACAGGTTGGAGTCAAACCTGCGTCAGCCACGTCGAGGGCTAAGGCCTCCATATGTGGGTCGTGTGCGCTAACCACTGTGCCACCAAAGCATGCCCACTATTTCTTTTAATTTGTTTTTTCATACTTCTGAAAATAAATTAAATGAACACTTTGAAAACACCTTAGATCTAAGTTGGAAGAAAAAATTGTGCTAGATATCCATTCTGATATGGATAGGGTGCTACGTTGGTGACAAAAGGATATCACGTCATATGGTGAAAATTAAAACTACACCCACAGTTAGTTGAGGGCAGCGGGGAGGCCACTCTATGGTATCAATTCCTCCATCCTATGGGAAATGGTTGCATACTCTTGTCACGTGAGGGCGGATATTATCCTGCACAAGGAAGAACTCAGGACCCACTGAATCAGCAAAGGCTCTAAGCATGCATCCTACTGGCGGACAGGATACCGTTGTTCAACACAGAATCCATTACAAAATCTGTCACATCACCCATCAGTGCATACATGGTACTGCCCCTGCCTACCTCGGTGATCCCCTTAACCCGCACACCGCCCCACGAAACCTCCGCTCCTCCACCTCTACCTACTGCCTGCACCAAACCAGGACTAAACTCTCCACTATTCCAGGCAGTCGGCCCACGTCCATGGAATGCCCTCCCAGAGACCCTGAGGGCCCCACAAACTGTGGAGGTGTTCAAAAAGCACCTGAAGACATTCTTATTTCAAACGGCCTGTTAATACTTATGGTTTCAATTTTGCTTTTAAGGTGTTTTATTGTGTTTTTGGTATTTATTATACTTTGTGAACTGTTTTTAATCCCCCTATTGTAGCACTTTGAGATTTTATATGAAATGTAAAGTGCATTATAAATAAAATGTATTATTATAACATTTTTTATCCTGTACAGGTCTATGCGTCCCTCCATGGATGTGCCTCCTCAGACCAACACTGAACCATCACCAAATTGATCATGCCGAACAATGTTGCAGGCAGCAGAACGTTCACAGCAGCTTATTTAGACCATTTCACATCTGTCCCATGAGCTCAGAGTGAGCCTGATCTCATCTGTGACAAGAAAAGGACACCAGCGCTGGACCTGCCAATTCCAGTGTTCTCGGCCAAATGCCAGTGGAGCTCTACGGTGCCAGGTAGTGAGCACAGAGGACGTCGGGCCCTCAGGCCATCCTCATGAAATCTGCTTCTAATGGTTTGGTCAGAGACTTTTATGCCTGTGTCCCACTGGAGGTCACTTTCTAGGGTTTAGACAGTACTCATCCTGTTCTTCCTTCCACAAAGGGGCAGATAGTTCGTCTTACTAATGAGTTTAGGGCCTTCGACGGCCCTGTCCAGCTCTCCCTGAGTAACTGCCTGTCCCCTCCTCCATGCTCTTGAGACTGTGCTGCGACACACAGCAAACATTTTGGCAATGTCACGAATTGATGTGCCATGCTGGTGGGTTTGGACTGCCAGTGCAACCTCTGTAGGATCCAGGCATTGCCTCATACTACCAGCAGTGACACTGATCCTGGACAAATGTTAAACTACTAAAAAGCAGCCAAAAAGAAGGAGGAGGGAACAAATCGGATTCCTGTTTTGGGGTCTACTCATTGTTGCCACTTTAGTGCATCTGTTGTTACTTTAATTAACACTGAAACAGCTGACACTGATTTACAACACTCTAAACTACTGAACTGACCAAATCAATATTTCAGAAGTTTAAATTGGCCTGATATTATACTGCGCATGAAAAGTGTTCCCTGCGATAGACTGGCAACCTGTCCATGGTGTACCCCGCCTCTCGCCCATTGACAGCTGGAGATAGGCACCAGCACCTACCGCGACCCCATGAGGGATTAAGCGGTTTGGAAAATGGATGGATGGATGGATGGATGGATGAAAAGTGTTGCTTTAATTGTTTTGGGCACTGTAATAAAGAATCAACTGACCATCTGGGTGCAAAATGTAATGCTCATTATTAGAGGAAACCAGAATCAGAAAGAATGGTCAACTGTCACTTTTAGTTTTAAGCATCTAGCATGTCGCAGTGAGTGACTCTTCATCAGTGCAAAAAGAATAGGGTAACCTGTCCAGATATTGCTGCTGTGATTGAATTTAAATGTCAAGTATGTTGCACAGGTGCAGATACGCTTAATACATGGCGTGTGAGAGCAGCAGAGCATTTGTTGAGGTAAGATTTAGACATGTCAAAATGAAGTCTAAGGTAATGTGGCTTACCTGGTGTCAAATGTGTAATCAAGCAATATGGAAATGTTATTTTCCTATTCTACAAGTTTGTCCTACAGCATTGAAATGAAAGGTATATATGCAATAGTGTGATAGGGCTTAAGGTTTGAGCCACAAAGGGAAGAGAGGAGTAATGTACAATAATCACTGTTACTCTTGTTCAAATAGTACACTGACCAAATCATCACACAAACTTTACAGCTGAATCCACACACACAGCAAAATACAAGAGACAAACTAACACCACATAGACACAAGAACCAGATGAGCATCGAGGACCAAGCAAGCAAAAGCAAGCAAAAAGCAATTGAGAGCCTCCAATGGGAGCGAGGCATCCAGCATTCAAGGGTGTGGGAGCTGACTGAAGATCAGGGCCAGAGTAATGTCAAGCACGGATGATGCAATGTGCTACAGCAGTGACAAACAACGGCAATTAGGGCTTTTTAATCAGGTTTGCAGGTAATGGAAAAGCCACAAGACGGCAGGTTGTAAAGAACATCCCAGTTATGGTGCAGCTGAGGAGAGGTGTAAAACATGCATAACTTAACTCAAGCAAAATAAAACAGAAACAAAAATATAAAGTAAAAGAACTTCTATCCTGCAATGGTCATTGAGATTGATGATGCTTGAAAAGACCACCAATGATAATGCGATTGCAGATGTTTCAGTTTTTCTTTGTTGTCGTGGGAAAATCCTTTAAAAGTGGATAGTAGGGATTTCATGACTCTTTGCTTCCTTTTAATGACTTTTTAAAACCCTGAAGCCCTTTGTTGATGTGTTGTACACGTGTATTACACAGAAGCACCACAGTTCAGCATGTTGCAAAGTCTAAAAAGTCTAGCAGTCATGAAAGCTCTATTTTCCAAATTAAATTATAGCGCAACACAGGATGTGTCTAGGAGGACAAATAAAGAAAATGAACGGCACACGGATGACTTAAGGAAAGCATTGAATGAAGGAAAGATAGAGGTAGAGTGAGAAAAAGGGTAGGCAGAGGAAGAGTGAAAGATTGAAAGCAAGAGTGAAGGGGCATGAACATGTGTGTCCTAATGGCCAAGGTCTCCAGTCACGCAGTGTGACTTGATCTAACTTTATCTTACTCTTGTACTCAAACTTTACTGATATGAAATGTCAAGTTAACCATCCCCCAATATCCATAAACTTAAAACAGGGGGTGCACTTTAGTCACACAACCACACCTTGTCTGGATTTCAACTTACTTTCTGCCTCGTGTCGAGTTATAACTCCCTCCGTATTTCTTCCGATTAAGGATGAGAGCAGCAATTTCTGGCACGTAGCGAGCAAACATGGCCTACATGCATGGAACAGAAACAAAAGAAAAAAAGGCATGCAGAGAGGGTTCTACCGCACACATAAAAACAGCAGAACCATCTGGAATACTTACTTTCTCCCATTAACCGCACTATAGGAACCACCATATTTCTTGCGGTTTCCTATTAACTCTATGATTTCAGGGACGTAGCTGGCAAACATGGCCTAAGGAGGAGATAGAAGACAAAAGAAGAGACTAAAAAAGAGACTAGTATGCCAAAGAGTGGGTGGTGGAGAATGTGAACCCAATTTCTTTTTTTAGATGAGAAAAGTTTTGCTCACTTGCTATCTGCAGAGATCTGTAAAACGACATATACCGGAGAAATGTCTTCATGTGGAAAAAGATCTTGCATTTAAAGTTTTAAGCCCGAGTATGTTAAGACTTCGGGATCAGGTTTGGTAGGTTAAAGTGGACATCAATTTTGTCACAGCTGAAAAATTCAGTCTGTGATGGCACCAAAAACCTTTCTGGATGGCATAATTTTAAAACTAAGGAACAATTTAGAAAAAAATAAAGACCTATGTGCCATGTTTTGTCCAACAAACACAGATGATCCGGCAGGTTGATTTGAAAAAGGCCCTCCTGATGGTCCACAGCTGCAAAACGCATCAAGGCTCATTGGTTGGGCTTGAGAATGAGCTGGATGCATTTTGCAAAGTTTCACAGCCTTGAATGAGATCAGGGTTGTATTCGGTGGGAATGCTGTCGGCGGGAGGTCACATCATTGGTCTTCATCTATCAATCAAAGCTTAAAATATCTACCACTAGACCTTAAGGAGCAGATATGCACAAAACACAAGCTGGTGACCTGTATCAGACAGCTTTGACTCTGACTGGTATATTACTGCTATACTCAATGCTACCAGCTCATATTAACCACAACACTCTTTGGTGTAGAATAGTTAATTTACCAAGAAGACTATACTAGCTAATTTTAGGATCTAATTGTAAAGAAGTAAGTCAGAGCAAGAACAGAGATGTAAGAAACTATTTAAAACAAAAATAATCCCATTCTATGAAGTGATGAAAGCTATTTATTCAGGCTGCCAGAAAGCTAGACTTCAACAGGGGATGGCCCTTTTACTTTTTTCCATTTTTTTACTCATAGTTTTGTTTAATCTGTACCTGTCTGACCTTTTCATTTACAAAAAGTAACCTCAAGATGCTCTTTCAGACCCTACTTAGGAACGTTTTGTTGAATTGATAAAGAAGTGAATTGATATTACATATTACAGCGTTGTTGCTCTGTTCATACTTTCGAGGATATTAGTCTTGTTTTGTTTAGAATGAGCACAATTTGCTTTGGTAATCTCCAAGTTAAGGAGAGGATCTGTAATCTGTAGGACAGTGGTTCTCAAACTTCATTTTCCAGTTCTATTATGCATTTGAAAACAGTAGCACCACAGTACTGGGAAAATGATTCTCAGCATTGCTTGCCAATTGATACTGTGTAGCTGGTTGAACGGTGTGGCTTAGTGTAGATACCAGTTTAACTCAGAAAAGGAAAACATGACCAGATGGTCTCTCTGAAGTCAGAATTCTTAGTGGTGAAATCTGACACTGACCTCTAAATCCAATATGGCTGCACTGCATACATCAGACTTTAATTTTTATCTCATCAACTCTTTCCCAAAACACAGTGCTGAACATTCTCTGTTGGTGAGCAGTTAGTCTTTGACAGTACAAAATGCAGAGATGCGCATTGTTATTAGCTCACATTTCTAATGGTAGTTAAACTGAGCGTATCGATGAGAAAACCAAAAACTTTTGTGTTGGAACACAGCTAATTAGGTTTGAACTTGTTCGTAGAACAAGTAACCACCAGCACTTGGTCCTGCAAACTGAAGTTCTTTTTAATTAATTCCTTGCATTTTTATGTGGAGAAAATTTAAAAGGAGCAAAAAATGTGCTTGAAAAACAGATCTTTTTTCACTGTCTGAATTTGTTTGCATTTAAAGGGGACATGTCATGGTTTTTAATTTCATTCTTTTGCTAATTTAAATCATTCAGCTGTGGTCTATATAAGGGGGAACAGCAAAGCTAGGGTCTGAATTCCTCATTATTGTTGCTCCACAGCCTGTCTTTTGCCCCAGTTTTGAGGTTTGTCTGAGAGCGGCTCATTTTGGTATGGTCCCTTTAAATACAAAAGAGGCACTTCACACTCTGCCTCCCTCCAGGTCGCAGGACGTTCTACACCACCTCAATCAGCTATTTTTGTAGTATGCTGATTATTATGAGTTGTGTGGGTTAATACACCCAACAATCAAACATACCATATTTTTATTTATGTATAACATTGAAATTTACTTTGGCCTTATGTTAAAAAAAAGGGCACGTTGTCCAATTTCTCTGTCCTCCCGACAGAGATGGATAGCTCTCTCTCTCAGGTAACATGTGTTCCAGGATGGGCGGATTCTTGGGAAGAATATTTAATGCGCCTTACAATCCAGTGTGCCTTATTGTCTGAAAAATACGGTAGTCACTTATTGTAGCTTTGGCATCTTTGAGCTTGGACTACAAAATAGCAAATAAAAGTGATGGATTCGGGAAATTGATAAGCAGGAAGTCCATGACCTTGTTTAGAAGCTCTGCTGCAAATACTGTGGCATAATTGTTCAAAAACCTAATAGAGAACAGAAAAAAACTTAGCGGGTTGAAAAATGACTTAACAGAATATACAGATTATTTACACAACTACATTCACATTTCCTGCATTCCTAGAGACTCCAAGTTCACAACAAAATGTATTTACGGGATAAAAACGTTGCTTTTGCATGATATGTCCCCTTTAACTTGCAAATCTGATGTAGATTTTTTTTAACCTTAGCAGTGGTACTTGAGCACTAAAAACAGACCAAGTACCTCCACTGGTGATTTTACCACAGTCTAAGAACCATGGCTCCAGAGGATACACACTGTGACGGATGTTTACAGCTAGAAATATTAACTGCACTAATTACTAATTGTGTTAGTTACTTACAAAGGATGAAAATGTTTAGTTTCATTTCAAAATCGTTTTGTCTGTTTTAAAATTTGTAAATGTCTGTTTCGCAGCAACTACTCCTTCTCACAGATGCATTGGAAAGTCCTCACTGTTCTGAATAAGCAAAGTATTACTATAGTTAATGACCACTCACAACAGTGAGGCTACAAATAATGCTAATAAGTATGGTTTTTAAAGAGAAATCAGGTCAAAGCTCAACAACGACGGAGACTGGATATCAGACAAAAACTCTTTGATTGGTCCATCTAGAGCAGGGAGTAATGGTAGTGGTCAAATTAGATTTCTGTCTTTATATTTCGTCCAGCCTGTAGTCATTATTCAGCCACTGCTGATGACAGAAAGCTTGCTAAGGTGCTTACATAAAGACTTCCAGAGCTTTCAGCTCTCAGAAAAACACACAATCTATCATCATTAGCATGAAGCCACACATGGTCACACATGTGTTGGTAAGAATCAAACTGTCACGAGTCCAAATTCAGGAAAAAGGAAAATCCTTAATCCAGAGCCCTCCAGCTGCGTGCAAGTATGTGTGAATGAGTGCTTGCAGGTGGGTGCATTCATGCATGCCCATGTTTACATTAATGCGCTTGTGGCAGCCCAACAGAATCCTAGATTATAAGGAGGCAAGAGGTGAGGGAAGGAGTCGGGGGGCTGCGCTTGCTGTGGTACCAGTCAGGCCGGCCTAAGCCTCATCTTCCTGCCCCTGTGTTTGTTGGAAATGTGGGAAGAGACACGAAAGGAGGGGTGTCCTGAAACCGCAACTGCTTTTACAAGAGAATAATATAACAATATTATAAGACAAAAGCATATAGTCTAATTCGACAAATATAGGAGGGACACATAAGGTGAGCAGACAAAGGAGCACTAAGACCTGTAACTAGAGCAGACAGGATACAGTAGGCTAAACACAGGGATACTGTCATAGGTGGATAACATGTACAGGTAAAGACAACAGAGTTTAGATCATTTAAATCTTGAATAATATAACACACTACATTAACATATAATTTATTTCATACAAATTCATTATTCATTAATTAAGAATTATTTACATTGGCAGTCATGGTATAAATTAGGTCTAGATAGTCTTTGGATGGGGACAGGCAGGGTCTAGAAGTGAGGGGAGGACGGGAAGAGAAGTCTGATTTTTACCAAACCGCCGAGGATGAAGAAGACCATAAACAGGCGACCCAAGGTGGTTCTTGCATAGACATCTCCATAGCCCACTGTGGACATTGTCACCATCAGCAAATAGACGCATTCCCAATAAGATAGCGACTGGGAATTTTGAAAGTTTTCCCATGGATCCCCTGAGTTTTCCACCTACAATGGAAATGGCAGCAGAAGTTGTACAAAACAATATGCATGACACCCACCAGCACATCCTGAAATAATATCTTAGAACTGAAAACATCCAGCCAGCTGGGCTCTTTACTTTCCATCACGTCAAGCTTTGACTACCATCTAGTGGTGAAATGTTGAAATGCATGATGTGTTGCTGAACAAGGCTGATCTTGAGTAAAATGAATGAAAAACTATCCAGCAGCTCTGGTCTGGCAGTGAGACTATCACACACACACACACACACACACACACACACACACACACACACACACATATACATATATATGCAATATACAAAATATGCAAAATAAAGGTTAGCAGCATTCACGATATCTACTACATTCTGTCCACAAGGTGTCTTCAGGTGATTGATTTGACTGCTCTGGGATTAAAAACAGTTTTTTGAGTTTGTTGGACTTGGTTTTGAAAGTCCTGAACCTTTATTCTAGATAGGAGTGGAGAAAAAACAATGTGTCTGGTTGAGTAGAGTCTATTGGAATGGCACTGGCTTTCTTTTTGAATCTGCAGGAGTCAACGTCGGCCAGAGAGGGCAAATGATCTAATAACGTGATCCGCTGACCTCGCCACCTGCTGCAGGTTCTTCCTGTTCTGCTGAGAACAACTGGAGAACCACAAAGCACAGCAACACACCGGGAGGCTCTCTGCCACTGACTGGCCAGGAGGTAAACGTTCTCTAACTTCCTAAAGAAATTAAGTCTTTTTTGGGCTTCCCTTATATGGTGCAGGACACGTATGTTCCAGGTGAGGCCAGCAGAGATGTGGATACCCAGGAACTTAAAATTTGTCGACTCTCTGAGCCTCCTTGCTTTCCATCGAGAGGCAATTTATTTGATTTACTCGTTAGTTTTTGACAGAATCATCAGTTGAAAGGTGCCTAAGAGCAGATTAGCTTGATGTGTAAATGTTTTCCAAACCTTCTGAAAGAAGTTCTAACTTGTCTGTCAGATAAAAGAAAATTAGTTAGGATATTTAGGAAAACTTCAGCAACCCCTTCAACTGAAGCCTATCATAAACTGGAAGTTTCTGGAGCCTCTGACCCAATATGTTTAATCCTGGACACCAAATTCTGTGGGTGACATTCATGCTTTCATCCCTCCATGTAACCTTCAGACCAGAACCATACGACCTGTAGTAAGGATATATACTGTGATAAATGTAAAGCTACCAAATTGTGTTCTTCTCTCACAAGCCATTCTTTACTGACGTCATATTCTTCAGTACAGTGTGCATAAGTGGCCATTGGAGTAGACTTTGTAAACGTTCACCTACCAAATGTATGAATCCAGCTGCTGTGAGCCACGTGCTTATGAAGATGGAGCACAGGTTAACCAGCTTGATGGAATTGCTAGTTTGGAGACAGATAAATAGAGAAATTATAGAGAACCATGTAAAGGAAAAAAACTTGTTCAACTTCCAACTTGGTAATCAAAATAAGAATAAATGAACATATTATTTTATAAATAAATGAATATAATATTTTATTCATATATTTTCAAATGCATAAATAAAATACAGACAACCTTTTAAACATGTATACTAATCAAAAACTATTCTAAACTTTGTTTATGAAAAAGAAATGTGTAATTAGTACATATGATGCTACATAAACATACAGAACAATAATTGAGTCCTTAAATTTGTTTTTAAAAAAAAGTTCAAGCTTTTGTCAATCTGAGATACAGATTACTCGATACATATAATAAGGAGGTAATAAAAATGAAAATGTTGTTTTATGTGTCAATAACATGAAAAAAAATGTTCATACCTTGTTTTCAAAATATTTAGGAACTGTAAAATTTCTGAAAACTGAATCAGTCTCAGCGCTCTCAGAAATCTCAAACCTGTTTGAAAGAGAAACACAAAGGAAGAAAGAGGTGAGAATATTGCACGGTGTGTAGCAGCAAGAATGGATTTAAGGGATGGAGAAAAAAAACCTTGACAATGGAGCATGTGGACAGAACAAATGGTACAAAACATGACATTTTATCATTGCTGGAAAAATATTCAGAAAATGATCAAAGTTAAAAGGAAACCACGGGGTGGGGTGGGGGGGGGGGGGGGTCAGGAAAAGCAGAAACGACTGAATGTTATGACGCCCTCTCACTGTTGTGTTACGTAACATGTCTGATCCCATGAAAGATGCATGTGTCCATGTCTGTGAACTCTGTGTGATAAGAAGTCCCGCCAACATAATCTGAACAATCAGAAATATCCCTAATCATTTTATAAAATATTATTCAGACTACCAAATAAAACCACATCCCGAGCATATGGAAGCACCAACGCTAAAACTCTTACCCCAGTTGGAGAGAATGTGCAAACAGGACCAAAGTGAGTGGTAAAATCCAGTTTGCCCTCCCTTGTGATCATGCCCGTGATGGCTCTGCCTCACCCTGTATCCATTCTGAAAGAGATCGCCACAGGACTTTTTTCGCCTCCAGGTCTCCTGGAGGTTCTCTAAGTTAACGTCGCACTGTGTGCGGCGGTAGACGAGCAGCTTAGGAGGAATCATTGTTTTAAATCCTCTGACGGAGTCAAGAAAATGATTCAAGATCAATTCTGTCTACGTTTCTCCTCAAACGACGTAATCGTCCCGACCAAAAACTGTCGAGGGCTTCGGACAGAAGAGCTCGGAAAGAAAGCAGAAGGAAAACGTTTATCGTGACAGTCCAGTCACAGACTGTCTACATGATCAAAATGTCAGCTCTAATAAGAGTGTTTTTTTTCCCTCTCAGTTGTGTTACAGTGCCCTTAATCCCCACTACACAAACCGATTTACCTTTCTCCAGGCCCCTGTCAGAGCATTACTGGTAACTCCTGCAAAGCTCTCTCTCTCCCACTCTCCATCACCACACAGCTGTGTTGCACCTAATTTTCAAAAAGGGCTGCATCCTGCCAAGGATTAGCAGATATGAAAATAATGCAGCGGAGGAAAAAACCAATAATCCTTATTCAAAAGAGGGGGTGTTCTGCTTTCATTGTAATATTTCAAATCCACTCCAATGTGGGAAAATCTGTAGCAGAACCACTTGATAATGAATATCTATTACTTTTATTGTCTTTATTATATTTATGTATTGTGTATTTTTTAGCAAAACCACAATAAAGCTAGCGTTAAATTCAGAGTTTGGAAAAAGATGTCACAGTGAATCAAAGCCAACATCTATAACAGCACCAAAACAAGAACAACATTTCCACAGTTAAAGCATCGTGAATAAAAAATAAATAGTGTTTCAGTCAACTTATATTAAATAATTTTAAAGACCAACACTTTTTGTTTCAAGTCTGTACTTCTCTGTGTATAATGTTTTTCTCGGTTACAAATGTTCTTGTACTCTTGTCTCTGCTGCTACACGTCAATGAGAGAAAATTCAATTAAATTAATATCAACTCTAGAGGAGATCTAGAGGTCAAAGTCTTCCCTAAAGTGTTTAAAGCAAAATTTTTAAATTAATTTGAAAAAAAATAATAATCAGATTTTAAAAATATCTGATTAATGATAGAACATGTTATACAGAATAACCGTGATTTTACACAATATATTAAAGATACTAATAAATAACACATCGGGGCCACTGTGGCTCGGTGGGTGTAGTTGTTTTGCAACCAGAAGGTTGTGGGTCCCAGCTTTCCACTGTGACATGTTGATGTACCCCTTGGCAAGGCACTTACCCTAAAGTTGCCTAGCGATCTGCTTACCGGTGTGTGAATGTGTGCGATTGGGTGATTGGGTCTAAAGTGCTTTGAGTAGTCAGTATGACAAGAAAAGTGCTGCATAAATTCAGTCTACTTACCACTGTCAGAGTGAAATACTAATTTATAATATTTAATTTACACACTCAAGTTAATCATAATTGGGAAATAATTAAATGCAAATGCAGAGTTCTTTAAATCCCAGATCATTTATATATTGGCTAACGTAATGTCCGGGTGTGAGCTAATCAGTCTGCTCCTGCCAAACTAACCCTTCACCATATGAAGCTGTCATTCAACAAACACCAGTAATCTCAACGCTATAGAACATCACTGGGATTAATTAGAGCAGAGGCTGCAAGCCAGGCCCTCTTGACCAACATCTGTATCTAACTTGGTAAATGCACTTGTGGAAAGATGCTCAAAAATTCCAATAAACATGTTCCTAGACTATGGGGGAAGGCAGAGGGTGGGTTAAAATCCTTTTGATTATTAGTGTGTGAAGGCGGATGAGCCATGAGAATTATCACGAGGATGAAAAGGAATGTTATTTGTTATTATTTGAATGTCTTACAGAGACTTTGATATCTATCCTTTTTATATCAAAAGTATAGATATCAGAAGTGCAGATTATGATGTCCAGAGCAAATAACTGATGTCAAGTGTGAACTTAAATGTCTTGGAACTTATATGAGAACTTAGATTTATTTCAACAGACAGTATTTACAAAACCTAAAAAAAACACAAGGTTGTTTTCTTTCTATTTTTTTTTTTTGATCACATGTTTCTGCAAAACAATTAAACAACTAAGAACTTGTAGCAGTCTTACCTCTTAATTTCTTATCTTTAGGTTTTAGGTGGTGCAACTTGTTCCTCACAGACATTACATTGTGTTTGTTCATTTAATTATTTCTTGACCTGATATGACTTCTCGCTTCTGGAACGTACAGACAGTTTATTGTGCTGAAACCCAGCAACCAAAACATAAGAAATACCTATTTATGTGGGTTTTGGAGGTTTTTATTCATACTTTAGACCATAAACGTAGAATAAAGTGAGGGGAATTTGTAATTGATTAAAAAATGTTGAGCTCTGCAAACTGCAAAGCGGGGTTAAAGCTCATTTCCTGAAGTTAACCTCTGATTAATAATGTGTCTCTAAAAACAACCAGGGCACTTGGAAATGCCTTGAAAAGGCCTCCTTAAAATACTCTAAGTGCTGTACAGTAGAGGATAGAAAATGGCTATATTTCTGCAGTTCATAGAAATAAGTGAATTAATGTAGTAATTTGTAATATAGTGCTAGAGTAATAGAAAATCCATCTTTCTTCATTCTGTAATTGTAACCAAAATATATAAAATAATAAATTCAAATAAAAATAACTCATAAATGAAAAGGGAAAAAAGAGTCTTTGGTTTCTAAAGCAGGAGGCTAGCTGGGTGCTGTCTGATGCTAACATAAATCCTTAATAATCATTCACAAAACAAAGGTTGGTTAAGTCTCATTAATAGTAATATCAGACACTTATAATTCAAGAGTAATGCCTTGCATCACATAGTCGGGTCTTTATAAAAATAAGTACCCCCCCCCCCCCCCCAGATCGCTTTTAAAAAGAATTATTGTACACACAGGATCGTTTTGAGAAAAGCTTTAATCTGCACAAACCCACACAAATACGATTGAGTGTTGTATTAAACATGCCAAAGGCATAGGTAGGAAGGGCACCCGAAGCTACAATCCATGTCAGCCAATCAGAATCCTTCCAAACAATGGTGACGTTACGCCCCTGTATTGGTAGGAAGAGTTGATGTAAAACAGATGACCCCAAAGAGCTCTTCCTCCTTTGCATCTCAACACTTTGGTGCAGCTGGGCTTCTTAAAACAAACAAGCACAAATCATCTGAACCAACTGTAATGTTTATAATGTTGCATTTATTTATTATCTATTTACTTTGAAGTCTCGATACTGAGGTAAAGACAGGAAATGCTGTGTGGGGGCCCGCGTAACATCAGTTGGAAATGGACAATAGGAGATGATTTAATGGTGATTATTTAATAGATTTAATTGTAGGGAATGTGTCCGCTTTAACATTGATTAGACACATAAAGTTGATCAGAACACCAACATAATAATCAGTACCCACCGTGATAGTATTTGTTGAAAACCAGACCTGCACTGCATGGGCAAGTCTTTAACAATGGCTGCGCATTAAAATGTATTAGCTTTCCCAGATATCTCCCTACTTGTGCGCGAGGCCTAAATCTGAGCTTCTTTCACCAACTATAAGGCTGGATACAGCTGTTATTTATTTTGAATGGATCTTGTAGAAAATAAGACACGACTATATTGCGATATGGTGTATTTATAAATTTTTAAGGTGTGCAAAAAAAACATTATGTACTACAATCTTTCTTGTAAAGAAGCTATAATGTAATTGTTGTTAGTTGGGTTTTATTTGTATAGATATCTCTGCCCCATAGGCTGGTGGATTTCACTGTAGATTGGCAACTCTGTGATTTAGGCTGTTTTTGATAGAAGAATAATTGTGTTAATAAACGCTTATCTAAAGACAGTGCAGTTTTCAATACATATAGGAAGTGGGAAAATGTAGTTTGATGTTGTTTGATAAAAAGAAATCAGAAATTGGTGAAATTAGTAAAAGATCAGAGTTTTACAAAATCAGAGAATGTCAAAAAAATCTCTAGAAAACCACATTTATTTTATTTTTAAGATTACCAATGGTATGGTTTTTTTTAAGCTTATGAATAGGCTGCAATGTTTTGGAGCCATGTTCAAATTAATCCTTAAGCCTTCCTTTGCTGAATAATAGTGACATAGCTTTGCCTCTTAACCTGAACCGAGACAGCCCTAAATTAGTAATCCCACCACACACCTAACCACACTGTAATATAACGCTGCTTTTGCTCAGTTAGTATAAAGCATCTGTGTTTGTGTTGTACTGAGCATCTGTGTATGTTAGCAGTATTTTTTCTATGTCTAACACTCTGCGTTTGTGGTACAAATGTCTGTTTCTATTGCAGAAACAGGTAAAAACAGAAAATTAAAGTATATCAAACACAAATAAAACAGATGCGCTCAAAAGTCCCTTCTAACAAGCGCTTAATATATGCCTTAGCATCCACGTGTTTAAAATAAACAGCTCAATGAAATTCTCTTCCTATGAGCACGTGATTTTGAATGTGAAAATCTCTTTTTAACGCAAGCCAAATCCTCTTGCACTGTCGACTATCGGGAACACACACGTGTCAGCTCACATGACGCTTATTCAAGAAGGCTTTTACGGCCTGTGCCAACGCTTGCTTCATTGAGGCTTTAAGAGGCGCGGCCTCTTAGTCACACATTTTGGCAGGGTCGTTTTATCAATCAGCAGTCGGAGATGTTTCATCTGGGACAGTACTGACAGTCAACTAGGGCAGGCTTAGGTTACATGATGTTGCACTGCTCTTACTGAGCAAACACTGAACAGGAGGCCAACACATCTTTGGGCTTTGACGGTAGTTATAACTTACTTGCTTCCTCTGAACGGGCTTGTAAGGCATACGAGCCGACGCCCTTGTCAGGCACATAAGCCTCTTTCAACACCATAATTCAAGGGATATGATTTTGGTATAACAATAGTCCACTAGGAGGCAGTAGATGCTGCCTCAAAGCTACAACGCTTACATGTCAACAATGTTTTTTTTTCCACCCTGCAGTACACAGCTGACTATCAGCAGACATATTTGCATCGTCGAATAATTTATTAATACATGATTTGAGTCATTTTTTTGTCAAAGTGATTTCATGTTGCAGATGGAGGAGAGTGTGAAAGCCAAGGCTCAGTAGCCACAAGATCTACGACCATCTTTCACACAGCCACATGCTTTTTTTCCCACCCAGTCGCTCCCTTGAGAAAACATGGGTTCAAGTGGTTTTAAAGAAAGATTAATTTCTCTTTCTGTACAAGCAGAACTCTACATGCTCTTCTAACATTAGTCACACGTCGTTCTTTTCTTTATCAACGTCCAATTTGCAGGAGCAGAAGGAACAGGATGTGAACCGCAACAAGAGCATTAATTCCCGTGCAGATACTCTACATTAGGAGTGGAGAGCAGAACCTCCGGTGGTGGTCTTTGGACCAGCACACCTCCAGCAGACTTCACACTCAGTTTACAGAGTGAAAGAAAGGGTTCCGTAATTGTGATGTACTACACTGACTGTAAGTTCCTTAACGGTGAAAGTGATCCTTGGGGAATTAGAAGCACAAGACCCATTCCTTACAGCCACTCTGACCCCCCCCCTCTTGTACTTACCTAAATTAAATTAGTACCAGTTATAGATTAATACATCTGAGCACCGTCAGGTGTCCTATAGAAAGCATAGGAAGATGAAGTAAATGTCTTACTTCCTATACAATAAATGTTGTTTTAATCTCAGATTCTAAATTGGACACACATATATTTCTGACTCTTGGCCCCCTAATTGTTTTTATTTTGCATTCACAACATAACCTGATTCCCTTGTTATTTCAGGGTATCTGAGGTGTATTATAAATTCTGTCCTTGACTGAGTCTGAATACTAACAAATACTTAGCACACCATTGGTATTCTGAAAGCTATTAACAGCCTGGTGGGGTACACCAGAACCCACTGCAGAGCTACACACAGTTTATTTAGAAATCTATGCTTTTCAGCAGTTTATGTAGCATTTTCCTCATGGACAGGGGCATGAAAAGATAGCATTACAACTGGAAGTAATGATATGTAAAAAGCCTTTTTTTATTGCAGTAGTATGATCTCATAACTGATATTTAGGGAAATCCAGCCTTTAAATTGAGCCGATTTATACAGTGGAAAATAGTCACACAGAAAAAAAATATCAGTTTTTAGCAAATCAACATAGCACTGCTGTTTATAATAATAATATAATGTATAATAAAATATTTTATAATTCGTATAACTTCCTATAACCTTCTATGCCCATTGGACAGCTAAACTGTCTCATAAAGCTGAAGCATTCAACCCTTCAGAGTCCTGGGCAGTGGCGGCTTGTCAGCAGGGGGCAGTAGGTTGGCACCCCAATCAAAATTGCAGGAAAAAGCGAGGACACGGTAAGCATAATTTCTGAAATAACAAAGTAACCTGTTCTATCATAAAATGTGTTTAAATTTTGATTCTGTGCCAGACAGGTGAGTATGTATCCTTCCAAACGTTTGACTTCATGCTGATCTCTAATTGGTTACCTAATTACTTATTTGTTTGGTGAAATGAGACTAAACTTGCAGTAACATTTAGTAAACTATGTGTCTTTACTTTTGTGAAAGTAGGACAAAAATTATGTTTCTTTCAAGTGACTGATTGACTTTTCACTTTTTGCAGCAGTTGTCTAACAGTTATGGATTTGTTTTAACTCCCTTACCTTCCTCCTCAATGCACAATGCACATTGTTGTTTAAAACTCTTTATTTATTGCTTTCACAGTAGATACTGGAACTTAAATTAAATTCTAAATAAAATAAACATGTTTTAATGTTTAAAAGATAGGCCACTTTATTTGGTGCACACACTGCTTGAAATATCACTACTTCTAAATTATTTAACTAAATGCTGCTTGATCTTACGCTTATTTACAACCACAACCAAAAGTTGCTTAAAGGAGTATTGCACACATTTTGAAGTTAAATATTATTTATTTTCTTTACCATATATGCCCTTACAATAGCCGTGATGTGTAAAATGAGTTCTTCTATTTACTGCAGTTGCGTCTATAGACTCCATTAGTCGTTTCATGAGAGAATGATTCGGGCTGAATCTTCTGGGCGTGGATGTGACGCGCTGCGCGCTCTCGTTCACCCTGCTACTTTGTTGAGACTTTATTGCCATTGAACCATTAACGAGAGAACACCGGCAACTGTTTTAGAAGATGGAACACAAACGACCAGACAAGCGCATCTCAGACCCCATCACAGACTTCACAAGAGTACAAAAAAAATAAAAAAAATCTCTAGTGCCACCAAAAGGGTAAAATTGGAGTCTGATTGGCGACGGAACCAGACCAGAGTACATTTCGGGGCAATCATAGTGGGGTTTGTAGCCAGAATGAGGCAGGAACAGCTGTCAGTGAGACTGACTACAGAAGTGGAAAGGGAATTGCGTCCCTCTCAAGTAACTGGAGAACAAATGGTGGTGTCACGTGAAATTGCCAATAAAACAGAAAAAAAGATGATAAGTTGCTTTTTTGAAAATGAATAAATCAGTGGAGCAGGGGTCTGAAACGTTGCTGGCAATACCACTGCTGTGACACAGAGTGTAACCCTCCTCAGAAAGGAGGGAGTGAGGGGTTGTGTTTGTCTTTTTCCTATGGACCCTGCAATTTGTGGAAGTTTCAGCCAAGCAGAGTGATTCGTTCGAACGGCAAGGATTGTTTTTGTTATCAAGAGAGACCCAAACTTTTGTGATCGCTAAGCAGACCAGGTCAGAAAATTATTTATATGTATTATATAATAAAATAATCCTGAGAAGACATTACGCCTTTAGAAAAAGAGTGAATTCGCAATGCTAGCTTTTTTGACTGGTGTCATTTCAACTTGTCACCAGAGGGGGCTGACGTCAGCAAAAATCCTGGAACTTGCACATTGCACCTTTAACTGCGTAAAGATTTAAAAAACTTCTTCAACATGTTTTCTACATTGTAATTGAAAAGAGTGGATAATCACTTACGGTGACTTTTTCAGAAGCCATTTCTCTATAAGACCATATTTTTAATCTAGACACTACAGTCTGGAGAGACTAATGATTAAAAACAGAGATTTGGACAATCCCCCCCCCCCCCCCCCCCAAAAAAAAAAAAATAAAAAACATTTTCAGTTTATCAGTGTTTGTAGACCTAACAACCTTCATTTCATTAGAAATCTGCATCAAATTTGGTTTTAAATAATTTTCTGCCTTTTTACACAATTCTGTTGTTGGCTTACTTTTTTGTTTGTTTTTATTTTCTATTGTCTTGAATAACTTCACCTCTCCCAATCTTTCTGCTGTTTAAACTTTTTATAACAGGGTGATTAAAAAAAGCAGGACAAATATTAATCCAAAGGCATGAAAAGTGTAAAAGATTCTCTGATTTCTCTCGGGAATTATATAACATTTTATCAGACAAAAATGATCAAATGCAGCTGTATTACTTCACCAAAATGAAATACATCATGCATCAATCCCAGCGTAAGGATTCTTAATATTCATAGGTGATTCCTCAATAAAAACATTTGCCAGTAGTCGCACAGTTGTTTCAAACCCTTTCATCACCCTAATCAAGACCCTGCCGCCCACAGCTTCCTTGGGCTGAGATGAAGACACCTTACATCAGGAACAGCAGAAAGGAGAAAACCGGCGTTTGCTTTCATAATTCATTATACAGGCCTTTTTTTAATGAAAATCTTTGACCCTTCCTAAGAAAACTTCCATTAAATAAGACTTAAGTCCAACAACTGAATCATTATAAATATTTACTATCAAAGTAATACTGCTTAAAAGTCATATTAAACATCCATATCAAATGAAAAATAATCACTAACAAAAGCACACCAAGGTCCCAGTAAAATAACTGAAGTGCATCACAAATTACCCCACAATGCTCACAGGTGAAAAGCTAACAAGATGTAATATGCTAATAAATATCCTAAATATCGACATCATGAGACAAAACTACGGTACATTACTGTTGCTAAGACTAATCTAAAAAAGTACGAACGATGAGTCAGTAACGCATATCATTTTCTAACATTAGCTACATATACATGGACAAACGTAATCACAATAAAGGGCTGATCAGAATAAAACCGTCATGTAAACAAGCCAATTAGAAATTTTACGATCGGATTAAGTTCAATCGGTATGAAATTGTAATCCCAATGAGAGGGGTGGTTTATACCAATTGATAATCCGATCAACGTTCAAACAAACACTTGTCAGGCTCAAGTTATTCCGAATGTGGCAAAATGACCCAAGTGTGCATGTGCTCCCAACATGAACGTGGCATATTTGTGCGTTGGTGAGCGACAAAAATAACTCGAAAAGCAAAACTGTCATAGCTGCTGATACAACCTTTCTATTTGAGGACTATTATGTGTCAATTTTGGGAACTGATATAGCCTCTTGAAATAGCCTATTGAAAGTGTTGGCTAAAAAATCCTAATCTCTTATGATTAGCACCGAGTTTTTTCAATGTCTTATTGGAAGTAGAGAGACAGTGGACCCAAAAAAGAACAGACTTGGAAAGAAACTCTTTTCACTGCAGTATAATTTAGGTCACAGTTCTCTAACACATTTGGAAAAGTAGGTCATTATGTAATGCAGGTTAGGGTGTTTTCCAGTCTGCTCATCCATGAGTGAGTGCAGCAATGTATGCTGGGATCACACATGCTTGTGCGTTTTTTTGTGTGGGCATGAATGAGCCTATTAGAGGACAGTTATTGATTGCTGTGAGGTATTACAGGTACAACACTTTAACACAACAATTACTAATGAATCTAAAGAGCAGTCACACACGTGCCCACGCACACACAAACAAGAGAACCACAGCCCCATTCTTTCACTCCCATCAGTCCATTCACTCTGCTGCGTCTGCGTTAGCTGAAACATCAGAGGAACCTAGCCCTGTCACTTCTAATGACGAGGGAAAGTTGAATGCAGCCTCAAGCAACAGGACCTCAGAGACATGCCCCCACCAAAGGAGAGACAGACGGGGGACCGGGAGGCAGAGGGAGAGAGGTGGAGTTATAAAAAAAAACAAAAAAAACAAAAGGAGGGCATGCAGGGATAGAAAGCAAAATGGAAGGTGAAAACTTGGTTTGCTAAACATTTCCTTAGATCAGTGGTTCTCAAAGTGTAGGCCCCTTTTGGTGGGGGGTTCAGCCTTGCCTTTTTTTGTCCAGAAAATCCAGGACATGCACATTGTGCAGTGCATAAAAGGACCTTTGCAATTAGTAAAACTGTGATACAGTAATCACTGCAGATTTAGAACTGAGGAGACTTAATAGTTTTTGCAAAATAATTGCACTTGTTCTTTATTCAGTCTTTGTTAGTCAGGTTGCACCTTATTGTTCTTGTATTGAAAAGGTGCTAAGTGGATAAAAGGGTTGTTGTACTGAGTGCATGTGATACTATTAAATTAGTTAGCACAAACTGATTGATTTATCCCTTTAACAAAAAATGGATGGATGGATGGTTGAATATATATATACATATATATATATATATATATATATATATATATATATATATATATATATATATATATATATATATATCCATCCATCCATCCATCCATTTTCTAACATGCTTATCTCTATTGGGGTCGCGAGAGGTGATGGTGCCTATCTCTGTCAATAGCGAGAGGCGGGGTATATATACATAAAATATGTGATTGCACTGCTGAAATGTTTTCATTCTTCAAAGGAAAAGATAAAAAACTTTGAGAACCCTTGCCTAGGATATAAACTTACCAAGCCAGCTTCTGTTTAGGTAGACGGAGACAAACACAGGAGGAACAGTGAAGAAGTCGACCACCGAGTTGACCTCCAGCCAGAACCACAGCTTGTCGTTGGCTGCTATAAACTGCCAGACAAAAACATGACAACAATACCACTCAGCAAAGCAACTAACTTAATTTTGCACAAAAAATATAGGAGTTCTATAACAAAAAAATTAAGTCACCATCAATTGTATATGATTTATTGAATTTAAATGTGTAATATTAGAGAAAAAAATATTTAAACTTGATAATTTGGTATTACTGAGAATAATAAAACAAACATTTTGCAGGATGCTGCAGATTTTATGTAAAACAGTTACAACATTGGTGCATTGTGTATGCAGTGCCTTGAATTCAGCCTTCATATATCTTGAGCACCATTGATTGTCATTTTATGTGATAGACTTGCACAAAGAATTCATGGTTTTCAAAAAGTCGGGGGGAAAATATCCTGTTCATGTGTATTCAGTCTCTTTTACTTGGATGCCGCTGAATCACAATCATCTCAGCATAAATCCATCTGTTCTGTGAAGACCACAGAGGTTTTATAGTACAGCTGCAATTTATCAGCACATGGTCATCTTCCTAAACTGACAGGTGTAGCAAGGAAAATGTTTATTATAAAATCAGTCAAAAGGCCCAATATAACTCTGGAGGAGCTGCAGAGATCCACAGCTGAAGTGGGAAAACCTATCAACAGGACAACTGTTAGTAGTGCACTCCAGAAATCTGGCTTTAGAGGCCAAATAAGCTATTGTTAAAAGAATTGTATAAAACGTACAGTCAAAAGGTTTGCAATAGCCAAAGGGACAAGGTGTATAAGAATGTGAACTGATAGGAGAAGATCAAAATGAAACTTTTTGGTTTACATATGTGGAGATGAACTATTTCTGCACCTCAACCAAAACACATGTAGATTTATTCCGATGATTAATCAAGTGATCGGATAAACAAATTTACAACCTGTAGATTTTTAACATAATTACTTAAGCTTATTTTATGAGAATTAGAAATAAAGGAAAAATGCAAATACTGTAATACTATTCTTTTTCTGAATGACAAGGATAAATCTTCAGCTAAATAGTTCCAGGATCAAAATGTTAATAAACTGGAAAGCCCTTTCCGGTTGTCTTAGCAGCAATATACGACAGCTGCCTTTGTAGTGAAAATGGCCACACACAAAAAAGAAAATGCATAAACTTCCACTTGCATATTAGATTCTGGATTTTTTTCTAGATTACAAAGCATAATTGTGTTCATATAAAACAGGCTAAATTCTTTTTTTTAGTCCACAAATAGACAATAAAATAATTACACATTCATCAAAAAGGTAAACAGCTAATTTAAATTCAGGCATAATAAATACTGCTTTTTATAAAACTTTTACCTATGTTTAATAGAATAGAAATACCTTTACTGTCCCATAGTGGGGAAATTCAGGTGTGAATGAGGCAAAAACAGGTAGGCCTAGACACCAGACTTAACACAAGATTAATTAATATGAAAAAAGCTACATTTAGAGTTAAACTGTGCAGCAGAAGAAAAAGAAAAATACAGTGCAATTAATAATAGATAAGGCATATTCAGATAAAAATGAAGTGTTCAAGTTAAAAATTGAAGAAAAATCAGTAGTTGATTTACGTAACAATGGAATGTTTTAGTCAATCTTTTTTTGTTCCACAAGTTAACAAAAAAACTGCAAACACATCAACAGAACCAAACTCTCCTCTAAATTGGCTGCACTGACCATGTCTCTGCAGGTTTGTAGTGGAACCTGCATTTAAAGTTATTTTCATTCTGCTTCGTTGTGAAACTGCTTCATGAAAGGTGGGGGCTGAGCAGTGAGAAGATGCGCTAATCTTCGTTAGCTAGAAACTCAGTAGATAGATACCAGGCAGTTTTCTTTTCTGGTAAATTTTGTGTCCCTACACCTTTGAACTTTAGGTCTCTTTTCTATGCTGCTTTTTGCCCGTTGTTTTCTGTCTCCAAAGCAGATAACCACACTTGGCATCCATGTGTTGGCAGACTAGGCTATCATTAATGTTAGCCGCTTGGGCAGAACACAGTGCGCTGAATAAATAAATGATGTAACGAAGCTTCGAGGCAGATGGTTTTGCCTCGATGAATTTTAAGACTCGAGGTCCTTGAATCATTCGATGAACCGTGACAGCCCTAAACCCATGATTCATGCAGTGAAACATGGTCATGGCAGCATCATACTGTGGTGATGCTGTTCCTCAGCAGAGACAAGGAAGCTGATCAGATCGAGCGGGAAACATGGCCAGCGCTAAATAAAGTGCAATCCTGGAAGAAAACATGTTATAAGCTGCGAAAGACTTAGGAGTGGGCCAGGTGTTCATCTTCCAGCAGGGCAATGACCCTAAATATACAGCCAGAGCTGCAACCCAGTGGTTACTATTAAAGCATACTGATGTGTTACAATGGCCCAGTCAAAGTCCAAACCTAAAACCAAGTGGCAAGAGTCGAATACTGATGCTAGACAAAACCCAGTTGACCTGCAGATGGAATAGCAGTACAATGTGTTTTGTTTAGCTGAAGGGGGCTGAATAAAATGCTATACGCACCTTTCCCAATTTTATTTGTAAAAAATCCTGGAAAGAATTAAAGAATTTCTTCTGACTTCACAAAACGGGTTTGTGGTTGAAGTGAAATAAGCTGTGAATAAGTGGAATGATGGGTTTCGCAAGGCGCTGTACATGTGAGTATACTGCATACGTAGGTCTGTGAAGGTATGCGCGTGTGTCAGCTTACCCGCAAGCCAAAGTACAGAAGGAAGAAGACGTTGAAGGCCATGTCGATTTGTAGCGTAAAATCGTCGTAGAAGTGCTGGCAGGATTCTATGGGACTGAAACACAGAGACAGAAAGGGGGAGAGGAGAACATTAATGCAAGGGTCAAATGCTCATGAAGTGATAACGTCTTTCCTATTGAAAACCCAGAATGAGAAAGGCTTTAATTAAATGACACTGACAATGTCAAGCGATGTTGTTCATCAAACGTGGATTAAAAAGAGTCACAGTCTCACAACTTACTAAGCAACATCCTGTTGGTACCACTAGTTAAATCAAAATGCTAAGTTAAAAACTTCAACACTCAATTCCAAAGTTCAGCATCGCCACTTGACAATTACTGTTTTATTGGTTCCGTGTTTTTCGATCCACGGAGCCAGACGAGGACTGGGAGTCACATTAAAAGCCTCCACTGCGGTGCCAATCACACGCAGATGAAACAGCCGAGAAAGAACTGAAGCTCCTGGTTGCTTTGATGCAACAGAACTTGCAGCAGGGATGAATTATTTAGCGCCTGTCAAAATCAAATATTATAAAGGATATTTCCTCCACTAAAGAGAATCCAGGAGTGAGCTTTTTCTTTTTTTTTTTTCTTTTTTTTAATAGACTGGAGTTGAGTGACTTCTAATCTGTTTGTTCTGCCAGAAAATGTGCCTTTGTATAAACAGAGTGATGATTACCCATTAGGAAGTGCCTGAACACAAAACAAGTAATCAGCTCACACCATTGTTCAACCTGATGTGGGCTCATAGCATTTTGCTTCAGAGTAATGGGGGAAATCCTATCGTTACAAAAGCAGCAAGCTGCATAATGCTTTGGCTGACTATTGCCAACGCCTGGGAAATGCATAGACTCCTGAGAGTGAATACTTACAAGTTAATTATGTTTACAATAAACCCCACCATCCATGTGTTTGTAACAAGACTGAGATACATAATCAAGTTTATAGCATGATGCCACCTTGCAGAGGTAGGAAAAAGTGAGGCTTTATCTTTTGATTAGCATCCCATTTAACCCCATGATGCTTCATTAAAGAGGATGACCGACCAATTAATTCCTGATCGAGTGGGTTGACTCAAGAACATCCCTGCTAACTAATGTGACTTTTAGAATAAAAAGAAAATCTGTCTAAGCAACAGTTTGTTTTAAGTTAAACAGAATAAAAAAAAAACATAGTTCTTATGGTTTTAGAATGAAGTTGTGCAGCTTTCC